>NW_028317814.1:17125075-17428106 GCF_062004578.1 Staurois parvus | reverse complement strand
TCTCAGTTCACATGGTTTTTATGTCTGATCTTGGCTGACTTTGTCCTCTGGCAATTGACCCTAAGTAACACCTCTGGGGACAAAAAATTGTCTACAATTTCCCTCGGTCCTGCATTAGAAGTCTCAGCTGTAGCTATGGGAACTTGTTACATATTCCACCCTAAAAATGGGTGGAACATGTAACATGTTCCAAAGGTGAACTTATCCTTTAAGACAATCTTTTATGTGTAACTTATAAAAATAAATAAATAAAAAAAATAAAAGGAACACTTTTTAATCAAAGTATAGTATCAAGTCAGTGAAACTCCTGGGATATTGATCTGGTCAGTTAAGTAGCAGAGAGGGTTGTTAATCAGTTTCAGCTGCTTTGGTGTTAATGAAATTAACAACAGGTGCACTAGATAAGCAATAATGAGATGACCCCCAAAACAGCAGCAGTGTTACAGGTGGAGGCCACGGACATTTTTTCCCTACTCCATCTCTTCTGACTATTTTTCACTAGTTTTGCATTTGGCTAGGTTCAGTGTCATTACTGGTAACATGAGGCCATACTTGGACCCTACAGAGGTTGCACAGGCAGTCCAACTCCTCCAGGATGGCACATCAATAATGCCAACACAGTCTCAAGAGTAGAGATGAGCGAATCGAAGCATCCGAAGTGGAATTCGAGTCGAATATCGGAAAAATTTCGATTCGTGCCGAATCCGAAAAACAGCCTAATTCGGACGCGCGAATCGAAATTTTTCCGAAAATGGCGGCTGACATGTGCGGCGACGGAGCGGGGATGTCGGGGAAGGCGCGCAGACAAGGCGCGCTGCCCCATAATGCATTCCTCAACGACATGTGATCGCATCAGCCAATCAGCAGCCAGCCAGCCAGCACTGTGTAATGGTCGAGGTATATATAGCGGCCATTTTGGAAATCTTCATTTGCCTGCAGTCATTGAACAGAGGCAGACCGCTCTGTACTAGGGACAGGGACAGAGTTAGGGCCACAGAAACGAGAATTGGGGACAGAGAGAAGTTACTTAGGGACAGAGAACCATTACTCAGGGACACAGACTTGTTAATGAGGGCCACAGAATCGTTATTTAGGGACAAAGAAACGCTAGTTAGGGCCACAGAATTCATACTCAGGGACAGACAGAATTGTTACTCAGTGCCAGAGAATTGTTACTTAGGGCCACAGAAACGTTATTAGGGCCACAGAATTTTTACTCAGGGACAGACAGAATTGTTACTGAGTGCCAGAGAATTGTTACTCAGGGACAGACAGAATTGTTACTGAGTGCCAGAGAATTCTTAGGGCCACAGAATTCATTCTCAGGGACAGACAGAATTGTTACTCAGGGACAGACAGAATTGTTACTGAGTGCCAGAGAATTGTTACTCAGGGACAGACAGAATTGTTACTGAGTGCCAGAGAATTGTTACTCAGGGACAGACAGAATTGTTACTGAGTGCCAGAGAATTGTTACTCAGGGACAGACAGAATTGTTACTGAGTGCCAGAGAATTGTTACTCAGGGACAGACAGAATTGTTACTGAGTGCCAGAGAATTGTTACTCGCACAGACACAAAATTGTTACTTGCACAGACACAGAATTGTTACTCGCACAGACACAGAATTGTTACTCAGGGCCACAGAATTCATACTCAGGGATAGACAGAATTGTTACTGAGTGCCAGAGAATTGTTACTCAGGGACAGACAGAATTGTTACTGAGTGCCAGAGAATTGTTACTCAGGGACAGACAGAATTGTTACTGAGTGCCAGAGAATTGTTACTCGCACAGACACAAAATTGTTACTTGCACAGACACAGAATTGTTACTCGCACAGACACAGAATTGTTACTCAGGGCCACAGAATTCATACTCAGGGACAGACAGAATTGTTACTGAGTGCCAGAGAATTGTTACTCAGGGACAGACAGAATTGTTACTGAGTGCCAGAGAATTGTTACTCAGGGACAGACAGAATTGTTACTGAGTGCCAGAGATTTGTTACTCGCACAGACACAAAATTGTTACTTGCACAGACACAGAATTGTTACTCGCACAGACACAGAATTGTTACTCAGGGCCACAGAATTCATACTCAGGGACAGACAGAATTGTTACTGAGTGCCAGAGAATTGTTACTCAGGGACAGACAGAATTGTTACTGAGTGCCAGAGAATTGTTACTCAGGGACAGACAGAATTGTTACTGAGTGCCAGAGAATTGTTACTCAGGGACAGACAGAATTGTTACTGAGTGCCAGAGAATTGTTACTCGCACAGACACAAAATTGTTACTTGCACAGACACAGAATTGTTACTCGCACAGACACAGAATTGTTACTCAGGGCCACAGAATTCATACTCAGGGACAGACAGAATTGTTACTGAGTGCCAGAGAATTGTTACTCAGGGACAGACAGAATTGTTACTGAGTGCCAGAGAATTGTTACTCAGGGACAGACAGAATTGTTACTGAGTGCCAGAGATTTGTTACTCGCACAGACACAAAATTGTTACTTGCACAGACACAGAATTGTTACTCGCACAGACACAGAATTGTTACTCAGGGCCACAGAATTCATACTCAGGGACAGACAGAATTGTTACTGAGTGCCAGAGAATTGTTACTCAGGGACAGACAGAATTGTTACTGAGTGCCAGAGAATTGTTACTCAGGGACAGACAGAATTGTTACTGAGTGCCAGAGAATTGTTACTCAGGGACAGACAGAATTGTTACTGAGTGCCAGAGAATTGTTACTCAGGGACAGACAGAATTGTTACTGAGTGCCAGAGAATTGTTACTCGCACAGACACAAAATTGTTACTTGCACAGACACAGAATTGTTACTCGCACAGACACAGAATTGTTACTCAGGGCCACAGAATTCATACTCAGGGACAGACAGAATTGTTACTGAGTGCCAGAGAATTGTTACTCAGGGACAGACAGAATTGTTACTGAGTGCCAGAGAATTGTTACTCAGGGACAGACAGAATTGTTACTGAGTGCCAGAGAATTGTTACTCGCACAGACACAAAATTGTTACTTGCACAGACACAGAATTGTTACTCGCACAGACACAGAATTGTTACTCAGGGCCACAGAATTCATACTCAGGGATAGACAGAATTGTTACTGAGTGCCAGAGAATTGTTACTCAGGGACAGACAGAATTGTTACTGAGTGCCAGAGAATTGTTACTCAGGGACAGACAGAATTGTTACTGAGTGCCAGAGAATTGTTACTCGCACAGACACAAAATTGTTACTTGCACAGACACAGAATTGTTACTCGCACAGACACAGAATTGTTACTCAGGGCCACAGAATTCATACTCAGGGACAGACAGAATTGTTACTGAGTGCCAGAGAATTGTTACTCAGGGACAGACAGAATTGTTACTGAGTGCCAGAGAATTGTTACTCAGGGACAGACAGAATTGTTACTGAGTGCCAGAGATTTGTTACTCGCACAGACACAAAATTGTTACTTGCACAGACACAGAATTGTTACTCGCACAGACACAGAATTGTTACTCAGGGCCACAGAATTCATACTCAGGGACAGACAGAATTGTTACTGAGTGCCAGAGAATTGTTACTCAGGGACAGACAGAATTGTTACTGAGTGCCAGAGAATTGTTACTCAGGGACAGACAGAATTGTTACTGAGTGCCAGAGAATTGTTACTCGCACAGACACAAAATTGTTACTTGCACAGACACAGAATTGTTACTCGCACAGACACAGAATTGTTACTCAGGGCCACAGAATTCATACTCAGGGATAGACAGAATTGTTACTGAGTGCCAGAGAATTGTTACTCAGGGACAGACAGAATTGTTACTGAGTGCCAGAGAATTGTTACTCAGGGACAGACAGAATTGTTACTGAGTGCCAGAGAATTGTTACTCGCACAGACACAAAATTGTTACTTGCACAGACACAGAATTGTTACTCGCACAGACACAGAATTGTTACTCAGGGCCACAGAATTCATACTCAGGGACAGACAGAATTGTTACTGAGTGCCAGAGAATTGTTACTCAGGGACAGACAGAATTGTTACTGAGTGCCAGAGAATTGTTACTCAGGGACAGACAGAATTGTTACTGAGTGCCAGAGATTTGTTACTCGCACAGACACAAAATTGTTACTTGCACAGACACAGAATTGTTACTCGCACAGACACAGAATTGTTACTCAGGGCCACAGAATTCATACTCAGGGACAGACAGAATTGTTACTGAGTGCCAGAGAATTGTTACTCAGGGACAGACAGAATTGTTACTGAGTGCCAGAGAATTGTTACTCAGGGACAGACAGAATTGTTACTGAGTGCCAGAGAATTGTTACTCAGGGACAGACAGAATTGTTACTGAGTGCCAGAGAATTGTTACTCAGGGACAGACAGAATTGTTACTGAGTGCCAGAGAATTGTTACTCGCACAGACACAAAATTGTTACTTGCACAGACACAGAATTGTTACTCGCACAGACACAGAATTGTTACTCAGGGCCACAGAATTCATACTCAGGGACAGACAGAATTGTTACTGAGTGCCAGAGAATTGTTACTCAGGGACAGACAGAATTGTTACTGAGTGCCAGAGAATTGTTACTCAGGGACAGACAGAATTGTTACTGAGTGCCAGAGATTTGTTACTCGCACAGACACAAAATTGTTACTTGCACAGACACAGAATTGTTACTCGCACAGACACAGAATTGTTACTCAGGGCCACAGAATTCATACTCAGGGACAGACAGAATTGTTACTGAGTGCCAGAGAATTGTTACTCAGGGACAGACAGAATTGTTACTGAGTGCCAGAGAATTGTTACTCAGGGACAGACAGAATTGTTACTGAGTGCCAGAGAATTGTTACTCAGGGACAGACAGAATTGTTACTGAGTGCCAGAGAATTGTTACTCAGGGACAGACAGAATTGTTACTGAGTGCCAGAGAATTGTTACTCGCACAGACACAAAATTGTTACTTGCACAGACACAGAATTGTTACTCGCACAGACACAGAATTGTTACTCAGGGCCACAGAATTCATACTCAGGGACAGACAGAATTGTTACTGAGTGCCAGAGAATTGTTACTCAGGGACAGACAGAATTGTTACTGAGTGCCAGAGAATTGTTACTCAGGGACAGACAGAATTGTTACTGAGTGCCAGAGAATTGTTACTCGCACAGACACAAAATTGTTACTTGCACAGACACAGAATTGTTACTCGCACAGACACAGAATTGTTACTCAGGGCCACAGAATTCATACTCAGGGATAGACAGAATTGTTACTGAGTGCCAGAGAATTGTTACTCAGGGACAGACAGAATTGTTACTGAGTGCCAGAGAATTGTTACTCAGGGACAGACAGAATTGTTACTGAGTGCCAGAGAATTGTTACTCGCACAGACACAAAATTGTTACTTGCACAGACACAGAATTGTTACTCGCACAGACACAGAATTGTTACTCAGGGCCACAGAATTCATACTCAGGGACAGACAGAATTGTTACTGAGTGCCAGAGAATTGTTACTCAGGGACAGACAGAATTGTTACTGAGTGCCAGAGAATTGTTACTCAGGGACAGACAGAATTGTTACTGAGTGCCAGAGATTTGTTACTCGCACAGACACAAAATTGTTACTTGCACAGACACAGAATTGTTACTCGCACAGACACAGAATTGTTACTCAGGGCCACAGAATTCATACTCAGGGACAGACAGAATTGTTACTGAGTGCCAGAGAATTGTTACTCAGGGACAGACAGAATTGTTACTGAGTGCCAGAGAATTGTTACTCAGGGACAGACAGAATTGTTACTGAGTGCCAGAGATTTGTTACTCGCACAGACACAAAATTGTTACTTGCACAGACACAGAATTGTTACTCGCACAGACACAGAATTGTTACTCAGGGCCACAGAATTCATACTCAGGGACAGACAGAATTGTTACTGAGTGCCAGAGAATTGTTACTCAGGGACAGACAGAATTGTTACTGAGTGCCAGAGAATTGTTACTCGCACAGACACAAAATTGTTACTTGCACAGACACAGAATTGTTACTCGCACAGACACAGAATTGTTACTCAGGGCCACAGAATTCATACTCAGGGACAGACAGAATTGTTACTGAGTGCCAGAGAATTGTTACTCAGGGACAGACAGAATTGTTACTGAGTGCCAGAGAATTGTTACTCAGGGACAGACAGAATTGTTACTGAGTGCCAGAGATTTGTTACTCGCACAGACACAAAATTGTTACTTGCACAGACACAGAATTGTTACTCGCACAGACACAGAATTGTTACTCAGGGCCACAGAATTCATACTCAGGGACAGACAGAATTGTTACTGAGTGCCAGAGAATTGTTACTCAGGGACACCTAATCGTTGAATTAAATAGTATGTCAGACAACATGCAGAGGAGTGGCAGAGGAGGCAATGTTTTAGGAGCGAGCAGACGTGGCAGCAGAGGAAGGGGTCGAGGCAGCAGTATTCGCAGCCAGAGGCCAGTGCTCCCGGTGTCATCCAGCGGTCGTGTCTCCACCGACAACCCTGCCGTCATTGATTGGTTGGCTCGGTCGTCTTCCTCTTCCCAGGTCACCTCTGACACCTACAGCCAACGGTCGGTGGGTACGTCAGACACAACCGTTAGTTGGCATGGCCCGGGACCAAGCCCACTGAAATCACGTGTCCTCTACCTGCCCCTGTCCTTTGCTGTTCCCTCACCAAGCGAAGTATCGCATGCTGTGGGCTCAGCCCCACTGTACAGTGAGGAAGAGCTAACAGAGGGCGGTCAGGAACGGGGGGAGACATCGGCCTTTTCAGCAGCCAAGCGAACAAGTACTGGCGAGGAGAGTGGCTCGGTAGCCGGTCTAGAGACAGGTCTGTCTCCTGACCCAGACGCAGCCGAGGGGGCTAGTAGTGAGGCGGAGACCCTACTTGATGATGAGGAGGTTGATCGCACTTGGCAGCCTCGTCGTCATCAGGCAATTTCTTCCGCATCATCAGGAGAAGAGGGTGGCAGCTTGGCAGCGAGCAAAACAGTCGGTGGGTTGCCCAGGAGACAGCAGCAGGGTCGCATCAGTGTCAGTGGAGCCAAACGTCCACGGAGTAGAGCACCAGCTCCACTGCAGCCTACCACCACGGCCAGTAGTGGTGCCGGTGCGCACGGAGGAAGTAGCAGTCAGCCAGTGAAGAGTAGCGGGGGCAAAGTTTCCTACTCGGTGGTGTGGCAATTTTTCCTCAAGCCGCCCGAGGAAGTAAACGTAGCCGTATGTCGACTATGTGGCCAGAAATGCAAGCGTGGCCAGGGGGCCCATGTTGGGACTACAGCGTTGCGTCAGCATATGCAGCGTCACCATTCGGTGGCCTGGGAAAACCGTGATAAACATACGGCGGTTCTGCCTGCCCCAGCCCCCGCTCCATCACCCGCTCCGTTACTTGCTCCGTCACCCGACGTCGTCAATCGCCCTCTATCAGCCAGTCAAGGCTCCAACACCTCTGCTGAGGGGAGTTGTCGCTCATTGGCATCTTCCGCTCGTTCAGATGCTCCTTCTCCTGCTACTCCTCTTCTCGGATTCCGTCAACAGTCTTTCTTGGAATCCGTATCCAAGAGACAACAGTTTGCGAGCACGCACCCGACGGTGCAAAAGCTGAACGTCCTCCTGTCCAAGTTGCTGGTGCTGCAGTCCCTCCCTTTCCAACTGGTGGACTCAGCACCTTTCCGAGAAATGATGGCTTGTGCCGCGCCGCGGTGGAGAGTGCCAAGCCGTCATTTCTTTGCCCAAAAGGCAGTGCCAGCCCTGCATTCACATGTAGAAGAGATGGTGGGCCAGTCTTTGAGCATGTCGGTCTCTGCCAAAGTGCACGGCAGCGCCGACGTGTGGAGCTGTAACTACGGTCAGGGACAGTACATGTCATTTACGGCCCACTGGGTGAACGTGGTGCCGGCACAGCCGCACCAGCAACTTGGACAGGTCACGACGCTTTTGCCTCCACGTTTGCACGTCCTTGGTCCAGCAAGCATGTCCGCCTCTACCACCTCTTTTTCCGCCGTGTCCTCAGCCGCCACCCCCGTGCCAAGTCCCATTACCCGACCGGCATATCACATGTGCAGGGCGCAACGGTGTCACGCTGTGCTGCACCTGGTATGCCTTGGCGAACGTAGTCACACAGGGGAGGAACTGCTGAGTGTAATGAACAGAGAAATCGACAGATGGCTGTCTCCGCGCAAACTAAAAATCGGAACCATGTTGACTGACAACGGAAAGAACATGGTGTCTGCTCTGCGTCAAGGAAGGTTGTGCCATGCGCCATGCATGGCTCACGTGTTCAATCTGGTTGTCAAGCGGTTCCTAAAATCCACCATCCCACTGCAAGACATCCTTAAAATGTCACGTAAACTGTGCATGCATTTCAGCCATTCCTACACCGCAAAGAACACCCTCATTGAGCTGCAGCGGCAGAACGGAATTCCACAGCATCGCCTGATCTGCGACGTTGCAACAAGGTGGAATTCAACCCTACACATGTTAGACCGCCTTTACGAGCAGCGAAAGGCCATCACCGATTTCCTGATGTTACAAGCGGATAAAGGTACTCCCCTGTGTAACTTAGATGTCAGCCATTGGCAGCTCATGCGTGACACCTGCCGCTTGCTCAGGCCCTTTGAGGAGGCCACGCTATTCGTGAGTCGGCAGGACTATGGGATGAACGACGTCATTCCTCTGTTGCACGTCCTGGAACAAATGCTGTTAACAATGGCTGGTCAGGGTGCGGTAGACGTGGCGCACAGATCTCAACGCCACATGACCCCTGTGGGGGCAGGACAGGAAGAAGAGGAGGAGGTAGAGGAGGACATTTGTGCTCAGGAATTATTGAGTGAAATGGGTGGTTTTTCCACTCAGCGGACAGGAGTGGAGGAGCAGGAGCATCTGGTAGAGGAGGAGGAGGAGGAGACAGAGGACCCAGACGCACCGTGGCAGTATGCTGTGGAGATGGAGGCAGGGAGTCCCTCGCATTCCTTGGCACAAATGGCCCATAGCATGCTCGGTTGCTTGCGTAGCGACAGCCGAATAATAACCATCAGACAGAGGGATGACTTTTGGCTGTCCACCTTGTTGGACCCTCGCTACCGGTCCAAAATGGTGGCCTTTTTCACACCTGCTGAGAGGGAGGCCAAAATTACGTACTATAAAAACCACCTATGTAGTCAGTTGGTCTCTGCCTTTGTGCGCCAACGTCCATCCTCAGACACTGTGGGCCCTGTGCGCTCGCGTTCCGCTGGCATGGCAGCAGGGGAGGGGTGGGGTGGTAGGAGCAGTGGCAGCTCCACCAGCAGCGGCTGCCTCAGTCTGCAGTCGATGATGAGTAGCTTTCTTCACCAGCGCAGTGAGGAAACTACTAACCAGCCGCAGCAGCAGCAGCAGCATCAGGTGGACCTGGAGCAGGAGCTCAAACAACAGGCTTGGGCCTACTTGGACAGCACCCTGCCAACCGAGGTAGACAATCCCCTTGACTACTGGGCAACGAAACTTGACCTTTGGCCCCAACTAGCTGAATTTGCCCTTGAAAGGCTGTCATGCCCGGCCAGTAGCGTGGCATCGGAGCGCGTGTTTAGTGCGGCAGGAGGTATTGTAACTCCGCGGAGGACACGACTGTCCACCCAAAGTGTGGAGAGACTCACGTTTGTGAAAATGAATCAGGCGTGGATTAGTCTGGATTTCAAACCACCAGTTCCTGACACAACTGACTAAATCCGCCATGAATCATGCCTCAAACATGTGCCACTTTCAGGTCTCCTCACACTGCTGGTGTGTTTAATTTTTTGACATAGGGTGCTGGCAGATTACGGGCCTCCTATAGCTGCTGCCAGGCCCCTAATCTGCCATAGGCCCCTATATACCGCCTCCTCATGCTGCTGCCAAGTCCAGAGTCTGTCATGGGTCCCTGTATGGCCTCCCATTGCTGCTGTCTCCATCGCCACACTCTGCTGCCATGTGCCACTTTCAGGTCTCTTCACACTGCTGGTGTGTTAAATTTTTTGACATAGGGTGCAGGCAGATTACGGGCCTCACATAGCTGCTGCCAGGCCCCTAATCTGCCATGGGCCCCTATATACCGCCTCCTCATGCTGCTGCCAAGTCTAGAGTCTGTCATGGGTCCCTGTACGGCCTCCCATTGCTGCTGTCTCCATCGCCACACTCTGCTGCCATGTGCCACTTTCAGGTCTCCTCACACTGCTGGTGTGTAGAATTTTTTGACATAGGGTGCTGGCAGATTATGGGCCTCCTATAGCTGCTGCCAGGCCCCTAATCTGCCATAGGCCCCTATATACCGCCTCCTCATGCTGCTGCCAGGTCCAGAGTCTCTCATGGGTCCCTGTACGGCCTCCCATTGCTGCTGTCTCCATCGCCACACTCTGCCATGTGCCACTTTCAGGTCTCCTCACACACTGCTGGTGTGTAGAATTTTTTGACATAGGGTGCTGGCAGATTATGGGCCTCACATAGCTGCTGCCAGGCCCCTAATCTGCCATGGGCCCCTATATACCGCCTCCTCATGCTGCTGCCAAGTCCAGAGTCTGTCATGGGTCCCTGTACGGCCTCCCATTGCTGCTGTCTCCATCGCCACACTCTGCTGCCATGTGCCACTTTCAGGTCTCTTCACACTGCTGGTGTGTTAAATTTTTTGACATAGGGTGCAGGCAGATTACGGGCCTCACATAGCTGCTGCCAGGCCCCTAATCTGCCATGGGCCCCTATATACCGCCTCCTCATGCTGCTGCCAAGTCTAGAGTCTGTCATGGGTCCCTGTACGGCCTCCCATTGCTGCTGTCTCCATCGCCACACTCTGCTGCCATGTGCCACTTTCAGGTCTCCTCACACTGCTGGTGTGTAGAATTTTTTGACATAGGGTGCTGGCAGATTATGGGCCTCCTATAGCTGCTGCCAGGCCCCTAATCTGCCATAGGCCCCTATATACCGCCTCCTCATGCTGCTGCCAGGTCCAGAGTCTCTCATGGGTCCCTGTACGGCCTCCCATTGCTGCTGTCTCCATCGCCACACTCTGCCATGTGCCACTTTCAGGTCTCCTCACACACTGCTGGTGTGTAGAATTTTTTGACATAGGGTGCTGGCAGATTATGGGCCTCACATAGCTGCTGCCAGGCCCCTAATCTGCCATGGGCCCCTATATACCGCCTCCTCATGCTGCTGCCAAGTCCAGAGTCTGTCATGGGTCCCTGTATGGCCTCCCATTGCTGCTGTCTCCATCGCCACACTCTGCTGCCATGTGCCACTTTCAGGTCTCTTCACACTGCTGGTGTGTTAAATTTTTTGACATAGGGTGCAGGCAGATTACGGGCCTCACATAGCTGCTGCCAGGCCCCTAATCTGCCATGGGCCCCTATATACCGCCTCCTCATGCTGCTGCCAAGTCTAGAGTCTGTCATGGGTCCCTGTACGGCCTCCCATTGCTGCTGTCTCCATCGCCACACTCTGCTGCCATGTGCCACTTTCAGGTCTCCTCACACTGCTGGTGTGTAGAATTTTTTGACATAGGGTGCTGGCAGATTATGGGCCTCCTATAGCTGCTGCCAGGCCCCTAATCTGCCATAGGCCCCTATATACCGCCTCCTCATGCTGCTGCCAGGTCCAGAGTCTCTCATGGGTCCCTGTACGGCCTCCCATTGCTGCTGTCTCCATCGCCACACTCTGCCATGTGCCACTTTCAGGTCTCCTCACACACTGCTGGTGTGTTACATTTTTTGACATAGGGTGCAGGCAGATTACGGGCCTCACATAGCTGCTGCCAGGCCCCTAATCTGCCATGGGCCCCTATATACCGCCTCCTCATGCTGCTGCCAAGTCCAGAGTCTCTCATGGGTCCCTGTACGGCCTCCCATTGCTGCTGTCTCCATCGCCACACTCTGCTGCCATGTGCCACTTTCAGGTCTCTTCACACTGCTGGTGTGTTAAATTTTTTGACATAGGGTGCAGGCAGATTACGGGCCTCACATAGCTGCTGCCAGGCCCCTAATCTGCCATGGGCCCCTATATACCGCCTCCTCATGCTGCTGCCAAGTCCAGAGTCTCTCATGGGTCCCTGTACGGCCTCCCATTGCTGCTGTCTCCATCGCCACACTCTGCTGCCATGTGCCACTTTCAGGTCTCTTCACACTGCTGGTGTGTTAAATTTTTTGACATAGGGTGCAGGCAGATTACGGGCCTCACATAGCTGCTGCCAGGCCCCTAATCTGCCATGGGCCCCTATATACCGCCTCCTCATGCTGCTGCCAAGTCCAGAGTCTGTCATGGGTCCCTGTATGGCCTCCCATTGCTGCTGTCTCCATCGCCACACTCTGCTGCCATGTGCCACTTTCAGGTCTCTTCACACTGCTGGTGTGTTAAATTTTTTGACATAGGGTGCAGGCAGATTACGGGCCTCACATAGCTGCTGCCAGGCCCCTAATCTGCCATGGGCCCCTATATACCGCCTCCTCATGCTGCTGCCAAGTCCAGAGTCTCTCATGGGTCCCTGTACGGCCTCCCATTGCTGCTGTCTCCATCGCCACACTCTGCTGCCATGTGCCACTTTCAGGTCTCTTCACACTGCTGGTGTGTTAAATTTTTTGACATAGGGTGCAGGCAGATTACGGGCCTCACATAGCTGCTGCCAGGCCCCTAATCTGCCATGGGCCCCTATATACCGCCTCCTCATGCTGCTGCCAAGTCCAGAGTCTGTCATGGGTCCCTGTATGGCCTCCCATTGCTGCTGTCTCCATCGCCACACTCTGCTGCCATGTGCCACTTTCAGGTCTCTTCACACTGCTGGTGTGTTAAATTTTTTGACATAGGGTGCAGGCAGATTACGGGCCTCACATAGCTGCTGCCAGGCCCCTAATCTGCCATGGGCCCCTATATACCGCCTCCTCATGCTGCTGCCAAGTCTAGAGTCTGTCATGGGTCCCTGTACGGCCTCCCATTGCTGCTGTCTCCATCGCCACACTCTGCTGCCATGTGCCACTTTCAGGTCTCCTCACACTGCTGGTGTGTAGAATTTTTTGACATAGGGTGCTGGCAGATTATGGGCCTCCTATAGCTGCTGCCAGGCCCCTAATCTGCCATAGGCCCCTATATACCGCCTCCTCATGCTGCTGCCAGGTCCAGAGTCTCTCATGGGTCCCTGTACGGCCTCCCATTGCTGCTGTCTCCATCGCCACACTCTGCCATGTGCCACTTTCAGGTCTCCTCACACACTGCTGGTGTGTTACATTTTTTGACATAGGGTGCAGGCAGATTACGGGCCTCACATAGCTGCTGCCAGGCCCCTAATCTGCCATGGGCCCCTATATACCGCCTCCTCATGCTGCTGCCAAGTCCAGAGTCTGTCATGGGTCCCTGTACGGCCTCCCATTGCTGCTGTCTCCATCGCCACACTCTGCTGCCATGTGCCACTTTCAGGTCTCTTCACACTGCTGGTGTGTTAAATTTTTTGACATAGGGTGCAGGCAGATTACGGGCCTCACATAGCTGCTGCCAGGCCCCTAATCTGCCATGGGCCCCTATATACCGCCTCCTCATGCTGCTGCCAAGTCCAGAGTCTGTCATGGGTCCCTGTATGGCCTCCCATTGCTGCTGTCTCCATCGCCACACTCTGCTGCCATGTGCCACTTTCAGGTCTCTTCACACTGCTGGTGTGTTAAATTTTTTGACATAGGGTGCAGGCAGATTACGGGCCTCACATAGCTGCTGCCAGGCCCCTAATCTGCCATGGGCCCCTATATACCGCCTCCTCATGCTGCTGCCAAGTCCAGAGTCTCTCATGGGTCCCTGTACGGCCTCCCATTGCTGCTGTCTCCATCGCCACACTCTGCTGCCATGTGCCACTTTCAGGTCTCTTCACACTGCTGGTGTGTTAAATTTTTTGACATAGGGTGCAGGCAGATTACGGGCCTCACATAGCTGCTGCCAGACATGTAATCTGCCATGGGCCCCCGTACCGACTCCTCATGCTGTGACGTTGCAACAAGGTGGAATTCAACCCTACATATGTTAGACCGCCTTTACGAACAGCTAAAGGCCATCACAGATTTCCTGATGTTAAAAGCGGATAAAGGTACTCCCTGTGTAACTTAGATGTCAGCCATTGGCAGCTCATGTGTGACACCTGCGCTTGCTCAGGCCCTTTGAGGAGGCCACGCTATTCGTGAGTCGGCAGGACTATGGGATGAATGAGGTCAAATCGGCCATGGGCCCCCGTACCGCCTGTTCACGCTGATGCTGGTCCCACAGTGTGACCTGGGTCCCTGTACGGCCTTCCATTGCTTCCACTCTGCCATGTGCCACTTTGAAATCTCCTCACACTCCTGCGGTTGTCCATTTTGTCATAGGTTGCTGGCAGATTACAGGCCTTCCATAGGTGCCACCAAGCCCCATATCGGCCATGGGCCCCCGTACCGCCTGGTCACGCTGCTGCTGGGCCCATAGTGTGACCTGGGTCCCTGTACCGCCTCCCATTGCTCCCACTCTGCCATGTGCCACTTTCAGGTCTCCTCACGCTCCTGCTGGTTTCCATTTTGTCATAGGTTGCTGTATGGCCTCCCATTGCTGCTGCCTCCACCGCCACACTGTGGCTCCAAACACTGGTTTTGGCCCCGTGACTGGCCAAAGGAGTGAAGTGTGCAGTGATTCTAAGATCGACGGCACTCATCTGCATGTCATACTGACAGACAGTATTATTTCTCTTCCCCAGCAGACTCCAAGGGCATTTAAATTAAAGGTACAGTGTTCTGCACTAATATTAAGTCTCTCTGAAGCCTAGAAACACCCTTTTTTAAGTTAAATTCACAGCGAATTTATTCGACTCGAATCGAATATTGTCCACGAATTCGCCGAATCAGTCGAATCGAATTTTTCATTTCTTCGCTCATCTCTACTCAAGAGCATGGAGTAGATTCCAGGAGATAGGCAGTTACTCTAGAAGAGCTTGATAGGGCTATAGAAGGTCCTTAACCCATCAGCAGGACTGGTATGTGCTCCTTTGTGCAAGGAAAAACAGGATGAGCACTGCCAGAACCCTACAAAATGACCTCCAGCAGGCCACTGGTGGACCAAACAATCAGAAACAGACTTCATGAGGGTGGCTTGAGGGCCTGACGCCCTCTAGTGGGCCCTGTGCTCACTGCCCAGCACCACAGAGCTCGATTGGCATTTGCCATTCAACACAAAAATTGGCAGGTCTGCCACTGGCGCCCTGTGCTTTTCACAGATGAGAGCAAGTTCACCCTGAGCACATGTGACGGACGTGAAAGAGTCTGCAGGAGCTGTGGAGAACGTTCTGCTGCCTATAATATCACTCAGAATGACCGTCTTGGTGGTGGGTCAGTGATGGTCTGGGGAGGCATATCCATGGAGGGACACACAGACCTCTACAGGATAGACAATGGCACCCTGACTTCCATTAGGTGTGGGGATGAAATCTTTGGACCCATTGTCAGACCCTACGGTGGTGCAGTGGGGCCTATGTTCCTCTTGGTGCACGACAATGTCCGGCCTCATGTGGCGAGAGTATGCAGGCAGTTCCTGGAGGATGAAGGAATTGATACCATTGAATGGCCCCTACACTCGCCTGACCTAAATCCAATAGAACACCTCTGGGATATCATATTTTGGTCCATTCGACGATGTCAGGTTGCACCTCAGACTGTCAAGGAGCTCAGTGATGCCCTGGTCCAGATCTGGGAGGAAATACCCCAGGACACCATCCATCATCTGATGAGGAGCATTCCCCGACGTTGTCAGGCATGCATACAAGTACGTGGGGGCCATACAAACTACTAAGTACCATTTTGAGTTGCTGCAATGAAATTTCAGCAAAATGGACTAGCCTGCTGCATCATTTTTTTTACTTTGATTTTCGGGGTGTCTTTGAATTCAGTCCTCTGTAGGTTGATAATTTTCATTTCCATCAAACGATGGGGCATCCTTACGATCCTAACACATTACCCAGTCTATATCAGTATAGATATCCAGCATGAGATTTTCCCTCACTGAGATCTGATGTGTTTTCAAAGTGTTCCTTTAATTTTTTTGAGCAGTGTGTATATATATATATATATATATACAGTCATGGCCGAAATTGTTGGCACCCTTGATATTTCTCCAGGAAATCATGTATTTCTCACGAAACGTATTGCATTAACACATGTTTTGCTATACACATGTTTATTCCCTTTGTGTGTATTGGGACAAAACAAAAAAAGGGAGGAAAGAAAGCAAATTCGACATAATGTCACACAAACCTCCAAAAATGGGCTGGACAAAAGTATTGGCACCCTTTCACAACTGCGGATAAATAAGAATGTTACAAGCATGTGATGCTCCTGTAAACTCACCTGGGGCAAGTAACAGGTGTGGGCAATATAGAAATCACACCTGAAAGCAGATAAAAAGGAGAGACGTTCACTTAACCTTTGCATTGTGTGTCTGTCTGTGCCACACTAAGCATGGACAACAGAAAGAGGAGACGAGAACTGTCTGAGGACCTGAGAACCAAAATTGTGGCAAAATATCAACAATCTCAAGGTTACAAGTCCATCTCCAGAGAACTAGATTTGCCTTTGTCCACAGTGCGCAACATTATCAAGAAGTTTGCAACCCATGGCACTGTAGCTAATCTCCCTGGTCGTGGACGGATGAGGAAAATTGATGAAAGATTGCATCGCAGAATAGTCCGGATGGTGGATAAGCAGCCCCAAACATGTTCCAAAGACATTCAAGCTGTCCTGCAGGCTCAGGGAGCATCAGTGTCAGCGCGAACTATCCGTCGACATTTAAATGAAATGAAACGCTATGGCAGGAGACCCAGGAGGACCCCACTGCTGACACAGAGACATAAAAAAGCAAGACTACAGTTTGCCAAAATGTACTTGAGTAAGCCAAAAGCCTTCTGGGAAAACGTCTTGTGGACAGATGAGACCAAGATAGAGCTTTTCGGTAAAGCACATCATTCTACTGTTTACCGAAAACGGAATGAGGCCTACAAAGAACAAAACACAGTACCTACGGTAAAATATGGTGGAGGTTCAATGATGTTTTGGGGTTGTTTTGCTGCCTCTGGCACTGGGTGCCTTGACTGTGTGCAAGGCATCATGAAATCTGAGGATTACCAAAGGATTTTGGGTCGCACTGTAGGGCCCAGTGTCAGAAAGCTGGGTTTGCGTCCAAGATCCTGGGTCTTCCAGCAGGACAATGACCCCAAACATACGTCAAAAAGCACTCAGAAATGGATGGCAAAGAAGCGCTGGAGAGTTCTGAAGTGGCCAGCAATGAGCCCAGATCTAAATCCCATTGAACACCTGTGGAGAGATCTTAAAATTGCTGTTGGGAAAAGGTGTCCTTCCAATAAGAGAGACCTGGAGCTGTTTGCAAAGGAAGAGTGGTCCAAAATTCCGGGTGAGAGGTGTCAGAAGCTTATTGATGGTTATAGGAAGCGACTGATTTCAGTTATGTTTTCCAAAGGGTGTGCAACCAAATATTAAGTTAAGGGTGCCAATACTTTTGTCCAGCCCATTTTTGGGGTTTTGTGTGACATTATGTCATATTTGCTTTTCTGCCTCTGTTTTATATTTGTTCCAATACATACAAAGGGAATAAACATGTGTATAGCAAAACATGTGTTAATGCAATACCTTTTTTGTGTGAAATACTTGATTTTCAGGAAAAATATCAAGGGTGCCAACAATTTCGGCCATGACTGTATATATATATATATTTTTTTTTTTTTTTTAAATAAGGCAATGAGTCTAATAAGTGTGTGGTAGACATGGGCACGGCCAACATTTTTGTTTGTTTACGTGTTATTCGTTAATTGAAGAATTTCATTTTGTCATATTTGTTACACATAGATTTGTTTTTGAGATTACCGTAATTTTGTATATTCTTTTGTTTCAGAAAGATTTAATATTTTTAAATCCGATCCGAATTCGTTGTAAAGAATAGCTGACAGCAGAATGTAAATAAACAAGTGCCCTGCATGTTTAGAGTGTCCTTGGATGGGACACGTCATGTTCTGATGTTCTTTTTTTGGTGTGTGTGTGGGTAGGCGTTCATTGTGACTGACGTTGGATCTACTTCAGGGGGCATTTATTTATTCATAAATATCCTGTCAAAAACTGTTTGTGTTTTTGTTTACTTTTGACATGTTTTTGCTGAATGAGCAGGGGTACTATGTACCCCATATGTACCCACTCATTAAGTAAAATTTACCTGCCGTATTTACAATTATTTGTGTATCAAACTAAATCAAAAACACGAATGAAACAAATGCATTCGTTTTTTTCATTATAACTTTTTTTTGCCATTCGTTTTTATGTCCAATTGGAAACTTGGATACATCCAAATTTCCGAAAACAAAATTTTCGTCCAAAAAAAACAAATCAAAACTAAAAGAATTGCACATGTCTAGTGTGTGCATGGTGTGGCTGGACCAAATAATTATACTGTATAGAGAATTGAGGCTGCAGTGACTTGTGGGGAGTAATTCACTTTTATGGACAGTAATATTTACAGAGAGATTACAAAGTAATTAAATGGTGAGAAATGATATCTCTGATAACACAGTAGAATCAATATTTTCTTAACACCAACAAAAAAGGTCAGACATTTCCTCTTCCTTGGACTTGTGTATGGAAGTGTTGTATAGGTGAATACCATGTTACGTGGAGCAATCGGCTTCCACTGTTTCAGTTCTAAATTTAAAGCCCAACTCCAGGCACAGCTATGGTATGTTTTTTTTCAACCTTTAATACTCAAATGATTACAGTCGTTTTGTTTTTACTTCAGGAGGTCTCACAGTGGTAATGCGTGTGCTGTACTTTGTGAATGGCACAGTAGAGTGAGGTAGGGTGAAGGCACAACGACCCAACTGGGGACCTTCATAGGACTCTGTTCCAATGCAGCTGGAAGCCGGAAGTATGGCTCCCACTCAGGGGTGGACTGACAACTCATGGGGCCCCCGGGCAATAGGGGATCATGGGGCCCCTGTGTACTTGCCCAAACTAAAAAAAGCCTATGAAAAAGGTACCAGGGGCATCTCATGGGGCCCCTACTGACCCCAGGCCCGAGTTTCCAAATGGTCAGTCCGCCGCTGCTCCCACTCTACACATCTACGGCTCCCACGCTACATATCAGCAGAGCTCATCAGAACTTCTGAAGTAATAACATAATGAAAGTGTGATTGTTAGTAATAAAGAAACATAAAAATTAGTTGCACCTGGAGTTGGGCTTTATAGCTGAAGTTTAGGTATACATGTTTTACGTAGTTGCATTGGACCAATGTAGTTATGTATGTGCCATACCTATGGGATCATCCTGGAATCTGGCAATCACTTTAGTAGGCACCCAGGGATGGAACAAGGGAAGGGAAGGGCAGGGGGGCACTTTGATGAGATGTAAGGTTGGGGGGGGGGGCACCACCACAAGGAGAATTCCTGCTGCTACAAGCTGTAGTGATTTGTGCTAGGAGGGGTGTTTTTTTTTGTGGGGGAGATTTTGGTATAGGGATGATCTGAGGGGAGATTTCAGCAGGGGCGGGATTTGAACTGGGAGGAGAAAGACTTATGCTCAGGTGGTAAGCATGCAGATTAGTGCTCAATTTTTTTTTTTTCTTTGGGGGGGGGGGATTTTTGTTAACACAATGCTAATACATCTTGAGGGGAGGTGAAATTTGGCATGTTCGCCCTGCACGCTAGATGACCTTGTCTCGGCACTATAGGCACCACTACTGTATCGATTGCCAGTAGCTTCCTGGTCCCATGCTGCCCTGTGGCTTACTTAGCACAGGAGGTGGCCTGCTCGGCAGAGATGCCACTCAGAACACTGCATTTTCTCATTAAATGAAAAGTTTACTCTCATTGGACGAGGTGAAGATTGTGACACCACTGCCCTACCTTTCCGCCTCGTCTAATCATAGAACACTTTGAATTTATTGAGAAAAAAGTGTTCCTTGAATGGGACCCTTGCAGAACGAGCAGCCTTTGGAGTCTGCAATGCAGGGCAGAAGCTCAGCACAGGACCCAAAAGCTAGTGGAGAGTAGTGCTGGCTCCTACTACAATGATTTCCAGCTTCCATGGGGATTCTATAATTATAGCACCATACATACTTACATTAGTCCAAACTGGACCAATGTAACTTTGTAAAAATTGCCATACCTAAATTTCAGCTTAAAATGGTATTAAACCCAACATCAAAAATGTAATACATCTCAGCTTACCAACCCTTAGATTGCATTAGTTTTCTTTTCTTAGGCCTTTTTTTTCTGTTTTCACCTGGTGATCTGGCCAGCAACACACCTCCTGTATTAGAGTGCCCCTACTCTGAATTAAGGAGAACAGGGGGCACCATTGGACAGCAAAAACAATGGAAGAAAGGGTGCACCAGCCTAGTGCATTGCCTGAGTAAAAAACGTTAATAGAATCAACAAAATATACTCACAAACAATTATGTATCAAAAGCATCATAATCTCAAAGCGAACAGGTCACCAGGTCAACTCCAAAACCTTGAGAAGACCCTCAGATGGCTGATGCATTTCGGGGACAATTCCCTTTTCCTCAGTGAGTATATTTTTTTGTTTCTATTAAAGCTTTTTTATCAGGTAATGCACTAGGCTGGTGCGCCCTCTCTTCCATTGCTTTTGCAGTTTACATTTGGGTCCCCCCCCCACCTGACCCTTAGAGGGCCTGCTGCTGGAGATGGATGCCTAAAGACCTGTACTGTTTACATCATCCCACAACTCTTGAGCGCAGGGGACTCTATCTGTTTTTTCCTTTGTGACACCTTTGAACAGCAGCATTGTCAGTCTGGAGGAGAGGGGAGTGTTACATGTACTAGCAGACTTAAATACACTAACAAATTGAAGCCAAACTCCAGCTATTACTTTAAAAGCAGTTACAGCAAAAGTTTTTTTTCTCCTTTTGGGATAAAGGTTTTACATAAATAAATAAAAGCTGATCTATGTGAGCACCCCTGTCAGTGTTAAATGGTTTGTCTCATCTCTGTAACTGACACTTTCTGCTAGAGAATTTGTTCTTTTGAAAAACAACAGACTCTGGCTGGATCACCAGATGAAAATAAAAGAAAGAAAGCCTAAAAAAGAAAACAAATTCAGCCATCACATCTAAGAAATATTAAGCTGAAATATAATAAACATTTCCTTTTTTGTACTGCTTTAAAACAAAACGTGATGAATATGATATGACGGGCTGTTAAAAGAAAAAAATAACTCCTGTTCCAGTAAAGTGACTTTATATGTAAGATCTGTTACATCTGTGTGCCAGTAGGGGGTACATTCTGGTATTACACAAATACTCTCTATAATACTTTCTTACAGCCCCACTTACATTGGTGGTCGCTGACTCTGAAATACTGCGGTAGTTAAATTCTTCAAAATAGATATTCAGTCTCATGATGCCATCCCTGAGAAAAGCAGCAAATAAAAAGTGAAAGGTTTAAAATTTTCTAGAATTTTAATAGTCAAAATACAGCATGTGTGGTTACTGATGCTGAACTCACTGCTCCTAGACTATGAGAATTTGACATAATTTAAAGTGAATGCAAACCTAACTGGACAAAGTTCAGTTTGTTAAAACACTGTGTATCATAAACAACTGCCAATAAAAAAAAATACTGTTTTCACCTTTTTTCCACATCTTTTTTTTTTTTTCAATCTCTGTGCTTCTGATCTGTGGCAGCCACTTCCTGTCTACATGCTCAACAGCTGTGTCAAACTGGTGGTCCTCCAGCTGTTGCAAAACTACAAGTCCCATCATGCCTCTGACTTTGGGAGCCATGCTTGTAACTGTCAATTTTGCAATGCCTCATGGGACTTGTAGTTTGGCAACAGCTGGAGGGCCGCCAGTTTGACACCTGTGCTCTACAGCAATGGCTGCATGACATTTACCAGGGCAAGTTTCCAGATGTTGACCACAATGGATCATACCTGAGTAATGTTTGTTGAAATGACCACTTATGGTTTCCATTGGACAAAAAAATGCTGGAGCACAAATATGAGACACATTCAGGAAGTTGTCATCCTATAACAGGACCTTCATGGTATTATTGGTATTATTTTAATTAAAATGCTTATACAGTAAATATAAAAATGTCTTTTAACTAACATTAACCTGTTAAAAATAGATGTAAACCCAATCACTAACATTGCAAACATTCTTTAAGTGAACCTGTGAGCAGAAGAAAATATGAACTGCCATTGCTGACTTGCTATTATAGATGCATGGTTCAGGTAAATCATCTTTATCCTGGCTTCACTACTTAGTGAAACACTTGTCTGAAAAAAGCATACAGTGAGAGAAGAGTGAAAAGCTAGAACTAAAGTGCACATACTTGTTTCAGGGACAGGTATTGAAGCCACAAGATCATCATGATAGTCAGAGAACTAGTATTTTCTGGAGGCAATGGTAGCCTACATACTTCCTCAGTGCAGGTTTCCTTCAGAATTGCTTTATTGGATTTTACTTTATAAAATGTATTTTTCCTTCATTGAGGGTCACTAGAGATCATTCACCTTTAGTTTATACTGCCCACTGCACAAAGATTGGACACGGGCAAACAAAAAATGGTAGTCCAGCCCAAGATAACTCCTTTCTGCTACTAACAAGCTCCATTTGTTTGCTAGCGTCCTAGGAGGATGGAAATATTTTCCTGAGCTCTGGTGTGTAAAAGACAGCTAATTTTTACAAGCATCATTATATCTCCAAACCTTTTCCTTCAACCAAGACCTCTCTCTAGCTGCTAGAGCTGGCCTCTTTGATTGCAGACATCTGGCATGGCCATACTTAGCCTGGCTTTTGAAGTGTCATATCTGGACCCCACTGAACTGGACATTGTGGGGATAGCCTGGAAGTGGCCTTTGGGAACATATAGGGAGCATTCTAGACTCCATTCTGGTAACAAGTTAGCTGAGGAGACCTTTTCAGGTCTAGAGCCATTGGCACTAGCACTGTGTTCGCCCTGTCTTTGAAGGCTCACTCCATGAGTAGTACAATTGGGTGGAGCACCAGGAGATACCTCATTCACTTAGGTCATTGGGTAACTTTAAAAGTCTTGCAGTTTTTCACTATTGAAGGGTTTAACAATATGGGACAGAGTGTTAACGTCATTTTCTGGGTGGGGTGCTATTTTTCCTAATATTCAGCACCAAGGAAGTATTTCTTCACTGCTGCTCCTGTTTGAAAAGAGTTATGTGGTACTCCAATCTTTGGTCTGTTCTTTCTGCCTGCCCACAGTGAATTGGGTCACCTCCGACCCTCATCAGCTGTTTGGGCTTCATCAGTATCTGAAGGCTTTGTACCCTGAGCCTTACCTTGCCTTACTGTCAACATGCCTGATTCTAAACACAAGGGTGGGGAAAAGAACAGTCCTGTACCTGGTGCCCTCAACTTACACTCCACTGATGGCTCTGGAGCTGCTTGCAGCATGTCTATTAATGTGGCCGTTATCTGCAGGATGGAATCATGTTACCCCTTGTTCCTAGAGTCTGAGTCTTCTTTAGCTGCATTGGGTGTGGCTGGTTCCTTTTTTTTAATACAGTCATGCAAGACCTTATGGTCCAAATCACCCAGTTATTCTAGTGTTTCCAGAGGACAACGGCAGCCTGCATACTTACTCCATGCATAGGTGTTTTATGGGGAAATATACAATTTTCACCTCTTCCAGAAAATGTGCTTTTAATGTTTCATTATTGTTGAAAACATGGCTTCTATATGGACGTATTTACCTGTTTACAGTGATGTCAGTGCTGGAGTCTTTTTCATATGAGAGAACATGAAAAATCCAATCCTGGAGAAAAGAGAATGAAGAGCTGTCAGTGTGAAATGTTTGTGGAATACACTGAATCTCTTACACCAACTCAGAGTAAGCTTCGTATCAATACTTGGTACTCAAGGCTGTGAGCAATTACATAATGGAATCAGCTATATAAATCTATTCCCTTATTTATTCCAGGTACTTCTATAGCATGATCAATTTACACAGCGCTTTACATATATACAGTACATTCACATCAGTCCCTAACCCTCAAGGAGTGTACAATTTAAGGTCCCTAACTCACATTCATACATACACATACTAGGGCCAATTTAAATTGGATCCAGTTAACCTACCAGCATGTATTTGGAGGGTTGGAGGAGACCAGAGTACCCATGCAGGCACAGGGAGAACATGCAAACTCCAGGCAGGTGGTGCCGTGGTTGGGATTCGAACCAATGACCCTAGTGCTGCCAGGCAGAGGTGCTAAGCACTTAGCCACTATACTGCCCTTTTCTTTTTATCAGATTGGGGAGTAGTCCAAAACATTGGTTGTGGTGCTTCTCCTTTCTATGACAGTATTGGCAGATAACTCACTCCCCATAGCTCTAAATGTGAAGGATTCCAATTTCCCAGTTTTTGGGGGCAACCTAAAACTATCCATACACTTAAGGATTGGTCAAACATGAAGACATTGCTCCTAATTGTTAATGGAAAGGAAAATTTGTGAACAAGGATATATAGCAAGAAAATGTCCCTCCTGTGCATGGAGTGAACCTATTTCAGAACTAAGTCCCTCTGTCCCTCGTTCCTGCTCAGTTGTTTCCCTTTTTGGTCCAATGTACAGACATTCTATAAAAAAAATGCCAACAGTGTTATACTACATTAAACAGCTTATCCAGCATCCTAAAGTTATTGTAAACCTCTGACATGAAATATAAACAAAACATATCCCTCTGTAGTGCATGCTTGTCTGTATACAAAGGACTAACTATCATTTTTGCTGCCTCATTCCTGTGCTATCAGCATAAGTCACTTCTGACGAGTTTTCCTGACACCAGGAGAAAAATGGTGACGGGGAGGACACAGTCTGTGATTGACAGCCTCAGCTCCGTTCCTGTGTTCTGTGTTAAGGGGGAGGGGTATTCCCTCCCTCCAATCAGCTCTCAGAGTTCTCCTCACTGGGTGTAACTTCAGCTCTCCACCCCCTGCTTTTCAGAGCTCCTGTGCAGGGGCGGACTGACCATTTGGAAACTCGGACACTGCCCAAGGGCCCGGGGTCAGTAGGGGGCCCCATGAGATGCCCCTGGTACCTTTTTTCATAGGCGTTTTTGAGTTTGGGCAAGGACACAGGGGCCCCATGATCCCCTATTGCCCGGGGGCCCCATGAGTTGTCAGTCCGCCCCTGCTCCTTTGTAAATTCTCCACTTTGAATTGATGTAGGTGATAGACAGCCGAAGATAAACAGGTACAACTTATATAGGATGATTTGCTTAATCTCTGTGTGTCACTGGGTATATGTACATATTTACAAGCCCTTTAATTACTGCATTTGCGATTTAAAAAAAAAAACAGTATAAAAATCCTTAAGGTTGTGTTTTGACATCTAACTAGGAGCATGGCAGAGGTGTTTCCTTTGCTTCAACACTGTGTGCTAAAAGCTATCTAAGCCTTGAAAGTTAGGAGATAGCTTACTATGTACCTCTACAAAGAGGGAAGATGAGTAAGAGCTTCAATGATGGCTTATCTGGTTAGACATGACCAGGGGCGGACTGACCATTTGGAAACTCGGCACTGCCCGAGGGCCCAGGGTCAGTAGGGGGCCCCATGAGATGCCCCTGATACCTTTTTCATAGGTTTTTTTGAGTTTGGGCAAGGACACAGGAGCCCCATGATCCACTATTGCCCGGGGGCCCCATGAGTTGTCAGTCCGCCCCTGGACATGACTATCAGAGCATACCACAGACATGAGATGGTCCTTCAATCTAGCCATTTTCAGCCAGGATGAGAACACTCATCTCACATCTATGGGTACACCGGACTATTCCATAAAACCGCTATAAAAGCATAAAAGTATCCAGATCTAAAAAAAACTCACAAACTGAAGTGGGAAGGCTCCTTCTTACAAGAGCTAGGATTCCCCCAGTGAATACACATCTATGAACTAGGATTGTGGCTACCAGTTCTCACCACTTCATATCACTCTCTGCTTTGCGCCTGCATACTGGCAAAGAGCATGACATACTTTATATTAAGCAATCTCTTTGGAATACAAAAATATTTGACCATAAAAGCAGCTTATTTCATAACTTGCTATCGTATGTACTCTCCAGCGCCTCAGGATATGCACAGCCAAAAGGGAAGCCAAGGGTACCAGGATAGCGACAACCAAAGGAAATGTTCCAGGGGTGCAGCCCTCCTCAGACGGGGAAATCAGCCACTGGATAGAGAGAAAACAGGTGGCGCACACACCTAGTGCATTATCCAAGGTTTATTGTAGGAATGAAATAATAAAAACATACTCACAGACGAAGCATGTATCTAAAAAGCATAGAAAAATGACAACGGCCACAACGGCGGGCAAGGTGTTCTCACTGTCAGTGCGGTCAAATGGCTGACGCGTTGACGAATCCCTTTCCTCAGAGCTGATGACCAACCTCTGATGCTGATGTAGGCTCTTTCTTTCCATTCATCATACATCAGCATCAGAGGTTGGCCATCAGCTCTGAGGAAAGGGATTCGTCCCCGAAACGCGTCAGTTATTTGACCGCACTGACAGTGAGAACACCTTGCCCGCCGTTGTGGCCATTGTCATTTTTCTATGCTTTTTAGATACATGCTTCGTCTGTGAGTATGTTTTTATTATTTCATTCCTACAATAAACCTTGGATAATGCACTAGGTGTGTGCGCCACCTGTTTTCTTTCTATTTCATAACTTGCAGTAAAGAAATGCTTCAACTGAAATCATTGTGTATTTATAACTGATAACATTTTATTGTGTTTTAACTCATCATTCCAGAATTGCAGACTAACAGAAAGAGTTTTTCCAATAAAATAACCTGTCACAAGAGAAATAGGTAGGGTGACCACTCATCATGATAATGCTAGTTTCTCAGCTGTCATGCTGATGCTTCGAGATTAGGACATTTGACTTTCATTCGGTATGTGTTTGCTATGGGCCAAAAAAATTAGACACAGACAGGCAATTGTATGTTGAAAGCCCCCATATAATTCTCATGACAAATGTACATTAAAAGCCAAAAGGTCTCAAAGACCTTTTTTCAACTAGATGAAAAAAATGAGTGTCTATTAATTGATAAAGAATGTTCATAATCATTTCAGATGCAATGTTTTTCCAGATCAAAGCTGCATTGGCGTTGATAATGCCACGTCAATGGGAACAGTGAATAAACACAGCAGATGGCAGGTAGGCATCACAGCATGAATAGTAACATATCTCAGCCCCTGGAGGACTATTATCCCAGAATGCACCTGGAGAGCTTTGCTCTAGCATCAGAAGAATTTTAAAAAAGCTTTGAAAAATATGTTAATAGGCTTCAGTAGGAATTTGTCCATAAATGTCCATAAACATGAGCCTTTACTAATACTCATGACTTTATTATTAAGGCCTGTGTTTTGCAGAGAATATATTCAATTTGACATTGTGAATAAACATCACCACTTTTGGGTGGCATTTGCGTCAACTGCGGAAACCTACCTCTGCTGCTGCTGATGGCCAGTCAGCCATGGAGATGGTCATTTTGTAATTACTGTCACTGTTAATGAAAGAAGTGCATATTTAGAATGTTTTTCTCTCTTGATGCAGCTCCCTAATATTTTTTTTATAAACTAGTGATTTGAGCGGTTATGGGCATTTCCTGGCGTTCTCTTTGCTGTAATCTATATAACTTAAAGTAGACAGAAGACAAAACCTTTTTTCATTTTGGATAGATAAGTGAGGGTTATAACCCCTATCAGTTTTGTCATCTTCATCCCATTGGGGAGATCTCCCTTCACTTCTGGTCAAAAACAGGCAAAAAAACAAGAAGAAAAAGGAAATCTAGTGTCCCCATTGGAAGATTTCCCCTTTATTCCTGTTGCAAACCCAGAGACCAGAGCTGTGCAAGGGGCCTGGAAGTCCCACCCATTACAGGCTGCCTACAGAAAACTACAAGAGGAGGCAAATACGAGACCAGTCACCCTGCAGCTAGGAGGGACAGCAGAAATAACTGGTTTGTATTACTGGTAACCTCTTCATGTAGGCATTGTTTTGTGCACCGATCGAGAAGAAATTCAGAAAGGATGCCAATATTCAAGTAAGAATACATTGGTTCTTAAATTTGTACAATATTTGTTGAGCATGAAGTTCAAGTTTAAACATTATGTTCGGTTTGCTTTTAGGCAAGATGTGGAAAATGGTTGGAGTAGGTCTTATTTCTCATCATTACAGATTACCAAGGAGCATAAAGAATTACAGAGTTTGCAAAATATTCCAAGACTCACTGCTGCTCAACCCGGAAAATATTCTCAGTCTGCAGTGCAGGTAGACAGTTCTCATAATTGGGTCCTGATTGCCATGTAGTAGTATTTCAATTTCATAAGGTGACACCAGGGGCAGACTGACCATTTGGGAACTCGGGCACTGCCCAAGGGCCCGGGGTCAGAAGGGGGCCCCATGAGATGCCCCTGGTACCTTTCAAAGGCTTTTTTGGGTGTGGTTTAAGTGTGGGCAAGGACACAGGGGCCCCATGATCCCCTATTGCCCGGGGGTCCCATGAGTTGTCAGTCCGCCCCTGGGTGGCACACATGCTTGGGATCTCGAACACTTTATTGGTCACAAATAAAAGGTACATACACATGCCAAAGTTAACGCATTTCTGCATTTATGTAACTTTTAATCGTGACCAATAAAGAGTGTTTAAGATCCAAGGGATGTGTGCTGTCTTATGAAATTTAGAGTTTGCAAAATAGGCAGGAACTTGGACCAGAGACGTACAATGTATTAAGGCAGAAATGGGACATAGAAAAGGTGGCAGATATGACCTCCGCATTCCTTTGATTGACATTAATTTGGAGTTCATTAAGAGAAGACCCTCCGTTCACACTTTCTGTATGACATGGTCTCACCACATACAACTGTCTACAAATGCATCCACCCTTGTAAGGTAACAAGCAGGGGCACAGCTTTGACAAAATTGCTATTCCACTGGTTTATTGCAAGGCCTGAAAGTTGTAGTTGGGCTCCCTGGGCATCCCATGCGCCTTTAATTCCTGCCTAGATTTGCCTTGTTTATAAATCTTCCCCGAACCTGGACACCTAATGACACCACCCACAAAACTATATAAGTTTCCTTTCATGTCCCCTCAGTGCATTTAAGTGATGCTCTCTTCAAAAAGGTCAGTTTACTGATGATTGGATGGAAGAGGACTGAATCTTCATAAATACCTTGTAGCTCCAATGGTTCGAACTCCAAGATCTCCAAAAGATTCTATTTTTGCCACCTTTTCTGTTATAGAGCACCATTCTTACTGCACCAATCAGAGCTGGCCCCAAGTACTAACAGAGGGGACATTGTATGTTTAACATAAGGCAATGCCAATAGGAAAAATAATAGAACATTATCTGAACCTGGGCCCAATGGATGCAATACACTCATCCTTCCATGTCCCTTAAATCTATACGCTACTATAGGCATTGACAGGCCTGGGATTCTGGCTGGGGTGTCCCCGATGTCCTCCTGCTCTAATATTTCTTTTGGTATTGCTCTATTCCTTTACCTCTAATCTTTCTCTTGACCCTCGGTCCACAAAGGCCTTGGCTACTACATCTTTGGACCACCTTCTGTGTAGCGCCCAACTCTATCTAATCCAAGAGTGCCTCCTAGTTCACAGTTAAGAGAAGTTTTCCCTCCCTCCCTTTTCCCACTCACCCTTCCTTCCCTACCTAATTTCAGGCAGTCCACAATACATGTATTGTTATTGCAACTCTGGCTTCCAGAATGTTATGCTTACTGACTTTTACTGTTATAACCTATTTGGTTTTATTTGACTTATAGATGCACTCTGATGTTTTTCATAAGTTAGTCACGTTTGTGCATTTGCACAGGTTACATTATGTATCTTACGAACCTTCAAAAGAAACTTATTGAAACTGAAAATGATCCGTGAAGGAGGGACATCATCATTTTGAAGAGATGTTACATACAAATATCACCCATGACAGTGGCTGCTTAATCTGTATAACAACAGCAAGCAGCTAGAAATGAACATTCAGATTTGGAGAGAGTTCCTGGGAATTAGGAGATGGTCAGTGATTTGGCCTACCAGTAGCTATTCAAAACTGAAATTTCAGGGTAATGGACAGTTTCATGCTTTAATGTAATGGTTTAAGCAGATCCTTGTTTATAAGGTTCAAATTGTGCAAAAGACGGCTACCAATAGCATGATGGAAATAGAATATATGATTTAGCACACTTACTTGCAGGGCTGCTGACACATGTCGATACAACGTTCTCTCTTTACTACATTGTTGCTTAGGTTATAAAAGCATGACACTGTAAAGAAAAATATGCAAACAATTTAACAATTTTCTTATTCAATCCTTAGAGATAATTAACCATCATATCTTTTGCATATATTCTTGAAGATACACAATACAGAATATGATCCTTTTACTGGGGACTTGATAAAACTTACTGCCAGCAAACTACCCCAGTTCCCAGGCTATGCCATCCTTGTTGTACTTCCCATTTAATCCTTTTTCTAGTATTGTCTTCAGTAACATGACTGACTTTAACTATAGATGTCATGGTAGAGTTCCATCAGTTAGAAGCATTTAATGGCACAGACCTTTTCTACATGTATTATGTTGCATAGCTGCGGCGTACGTAGACCACAGAACACTACCTTAGGTACCCTATCAACACTCACGCATGTAGACAACTTTAGGACAGGGCCCTGTGATCTTCTAAGCCTAGAGCACTTCTCTTCATATCAAGTATTCACCAGTCAACTTCTGGTAAGCTCATGATCAGGATCTAGCATATCTTATTAGAATCCTGACATTCATAGACCTCATTGTGAACTAGGCCTTCAACATGGCTTCCTCTGTATTTAACATAGGATAACCATTATGGTTGTTCTTGTCTTCTAGGGCCCCTGTGTATGTTTTAGGTTGACACAAATCAAATGCACGACCAATGTGCTACCACTAGCCATACTGGCCTATAAAGTTTGCAGAATTCTGTTTTTGCTTACCCCAATCAGGATCTTCCTGGTTATTACAGTAATGGGCACCATCAAGTAGTGGATATAGGTAATGGGCACACTTGCAGTACTCAACCATCATTTCTTGGAAACAAGATCGTAAACAAGACTAAAAATAAAATGCAAGAGAAATTCTCAAATTATAAACATCCATTATTATTATATATATATTAAACATGTTTATCCACATTTTAATGCACAATTACAATTTATTTGCTGAATTTAACAGACTGGAAGAAAATAAAAGGGCTCATGGAAAATGTTCCCTAGTTAATAACAGCACTTTTGTCAGAAATCCTTTATTCTGGACCAGTGCTCTTGGTCCAGAAAAATGGTGTGTTTGAAATCTACCTACAATTTGAAATGTTTATTATGTCTATTCAAGTCCACTTTATGGCTTCTTTCTTGACCCTGATCTATCTCTTTGGTTGTACTTGGATTCTTCAGTGATTTAGGTGTCTGCAGGAAGAACCACATCACATGTAAAGGGAACCGCTATCTAACACACCAAGAAGTGTCAACTGCTCTGCCCAGAACTCTTGAAGTAAGCAAAAAGTTTCCCTTTCTACATTTACTTCTATCTGAGATTTTCCTAGTCTTTCAGATCTCATCCTGACTCTAACATTTTCCTTTATGTCACTTAATGTCTGGTGGTACCCATTGCAGCACCCACGGTAAAACAGTTTGATTCGTGTATCAATTATAGGGGTTGAGTTGATGTAGAGGGAGGAAATCCAAACTAAGAAAGGATCCCCAAAACCCCATTTAGGTATGGTATATTTCATATAATCCTGAGAAAGAGTCCAAAGCTATTTGTAGATCTAAAGATAACATGAAACCAGGTATATTTGTTTTATTCATGATACTGATTAAATGAAGCACTTTGTCGAATAAACCCTTCTCAGTCACAATGGATGGTTGAGAGTGTTGATTCTATTTACCAAGATTTTAGCTACGATTTTTTTGTTCACAATGAGCAGAGATATAGGTCTGTGGTTATTGGGATCTACGTTATCCTTGTTTGGATTTTAACAACAACAACTTACAAAGCCATCCACAACTCTGCCTCCAGCTACATCACCAACCTGGTCTCAAAATATCAACCAAACCGCTCTCTTCGATCCTCCCAAGACCTTCTGCTCTCCAGTTCCCGTGTCACCTCCTCCCATGCTCACCTCCAGGACTTCTCCCTAGCTTCTCCCATCCTATGGAACTCCCTACCCCAATCTATCCAGCTGTCTCCTAATCTATCCACCTTTAGACGCTCCCTGAAAACCTCTCTCTTTAAAGAAGCCTATCCTGCTTCTACCTAGTAAACCACCATCTCTTTCCTCCATCTCATCCCACCACAGCTATTACCTCCTCCTAGATTGTAAGCTCTAATGAGCAGGGCCCTCTGTTTCCTCTCGTGCCAAATTGTATTGTAACTGTAATGTCTACCTTAATTTTGTAAAGCGCTGCGCAAACTGTTGGCGCTATATTAATCCTGTATAATAATAATAATCAAAATTGGAAACACAGGTGGAGAAGATGCGTAGTGAACAGAGAAAGCTCTCATATAAGTTAGTGGACCAAGAGAACCGCAACAGAAGAAAGAATCTAAGGTACTGGGGCCTACTTGAAGAAGAACAGGCAGAGGATCTTGAGGAGAAAATAAAGAGAGTGTATAATGGGTAGACCGGTATCAGAAAACCTCCCAAATTGAGAGAGCACACAAGATTAGATGGTCTTTAGGAATATTGGGGGACAGTCCCAGAGACGTGATAGTCCGATTTCATCATTATGCAGGCAGGGAAAGACTATGGAAAAGTCTATGGGACACAACTGAAATAAAATATGAGGAAACAAAGCTGCATATCTTTGCTGAGCAGGACAAAACAAATACTTGGAGACTAAATGAGGTTATGCAAGATCCTGAAATAGAGAAAAAGATTAGACAGGAAATTGAGCAATTTTTTGAGTTTAATGGGACCAAGGAGCTCTCTGTAGCCACAGTGTGGGAGGCTCATAAGGCATATATCAGGGGAATATTGATAGGGATAGTGGCCAAAAAAAAGAAAGAACAGGGGGAAAAAATAAAGAGGGCGATGGAGGAGCTATATAAGTTAGAACAGTTACATAAAAAAATTAGAGAGGCATGGATATATATCAGAAGATAATCTGTAAAAGAGAAGAACTAAAAGATCTTACGGAACAGGAGTTGAGGAAGATATTTAATAGGGTATCAAAAGAAAGATATCAGTGGGGGTATATACCTGGAAAACATCTAATGAGGAGGTTAAATAAACAGAAATCCAAAAACTTTATAGATAAAATTTAAATTGGTAAAGGAGAGCTGGTGTATTCCACCACTGATATCGCTAATAGGCTTCAAGAAAATTATAGTAGGCTCTTTAATGTGAGCCCTAGAAATCAAAAAGAAATAGAGGATGATAAGAAAAGAAAAAGGCAGAAATACTTAAAGGAGGTAGAGATGCCAAGAATAGCAGAAGAAAAATTAGAGGCCCTAGAGAGAACTATTACCCTGGAGGAAATTAGGTTGGCATTAAAGTACACGGCCTCAGGAAAGAGCCCTGGTCTGGAGGATATATGGTGGGTTATTTTAAAACATTTAGAGATCTTCTGGTCCCCAAAATGTGTGGTTACATGAATTCAATAGGAGATGGGATGCAAAGGGAGGAATCACTGTAAGCACATATGACCATCATACTCAAAGAAGGCAAGGATAGATCACAGTGTGCTAGCTATAGACCCATATCCTTATTAAATGTTGATACAAAATTGTTTGCTAAGGTTTTGCAAACTAGACTGAAGGAGCTGATTCTGGAGTGGATACATCTGGATCACATAGGATTTATCCAGGAAAGAGAAGGGAAGGACAATGGTCTGAGATCATTGCTCCTCTTACAAAGAGTAAAGACTGAGAAACAGCCGACAATATTTCTATTGATAGATGTCGAGAAGGCTTTTGACAGGGTCAACTGGGGATTTATGTTCATACGTTAGAAGTCTTAGGATTAGGGCCCAAAATGTTGAAGTGGATAAGAGGGCTTTACAATGGTCCGACAGCGGCAGTCAAGGTCAACGGATCCCTCTCCCAGTTTTTTAAAATGCATAACGATACTAGACAGGGATGCCCACTATCTCCATTGTTATTTGTACTGTCACTGGAACCTGTCTTGGCAAGGGTAAGATGATGTGTAGATATAGTGGGAATAAAGGTAGGGGAAGTGGAGCATAAGGTGGCAGCATACACAGACGATGTTATTTTATATAGTAGATCCTAGAATAACGTTGCCTAACTCAATGAGGCTATTAAAACAATATGGCAAGCTTTCAAATCTGAAAATAAACCCTGCAAAGTCAGAGATCTAAAATGTTAAAGCAAGAGAAGTTGAATCTTCAAAAAGAGTTCCCATTCACGTGGAAGGAAAAGGAAATAGGCTACCTGGGAATAAAATTAACTTCAATGAAAAACCTAAACCAGGCAAATTTCATCCCCTTAATTAATGAAATAAAGGGTCAGTTGGGGAGACTTTCAAAAGGAGGAGATTCTTGGATAGGTCGTATAAACCTAGTAAATATGGTGATAGTCCCAAAACTTCTTTAGAAGTTTTACATGCTCCCAATAAACTTGCCAGGGTCTTTTTTCGGGGTAATAAAGAAGATGATACTCAGGCTTATATGGGCAAATAAGAAACCGAGAATCAGTTATGATGTATTGTGTAGGGTAAAAAGGAATGGGGGACGGGGGTTGCCTAATTTTAGGAAATAGTATTTAGCAGGGTTATTATCACGAATAGCAGACTGGACATTTAACTCACAAGGGAAAGGTTGGGTGAATATGGAAGGAACACTAAGTGAGGCACAGCTAGGGAAGATTGTATGGATACCACATACTGTACATTTCGTACACTAGATGAGAATTTGGTAATAGTGAGAATAGTGTTAAGTGTGTGGGATGGAATTTATAAGCAGAAAGGTTGAAAATATCATTCCAATTTGACTCCTTTAGTGGGTACGGAGTATTCCCCTCCAGGGAAGGATATCGTTTCTGGTAAATAGATTAAAGATAAAAAAAGTTTGAAGGATATTTTGCACAAAGGGAAGTTACACACATACCAAGAGTTAAAGGGAAAAAATCATTTATTTTTCACATTAGATGAGTGGCGGTATGGACAACTAGGACACTTTGTTTCATCACTCCCTCAGCCACTGAGGACTGGTTCCAAAAACAAGCCATCTCCAGGATATATAAGATCCTGATAGATATGGAGGGAGCTGATCCTCCCAGGTTCTTGGAAAAATGGGAAAAGGAGTATGGAACAGAAGTGAATGAACAAGAAAGAAAGAAAATATTTAAATTGACACATGAGGTGACAAACATTGACACAGTAGAAATGAATTACAAATGCTTGACAAGGTGGTATATTACACCGAGTGTGGCACATAAACAGCAAGTGGATGTTTCACCTTTATGTTGGAGAGGTTGTGGGGAAAAAGGTTACAATGGCACACATATGGTGGGATTGCCCAAAAATACAGGATTTGTTTAAAGAAATAATTAATTGTATCCAGGAAATCAGTGGGATCACCATACAAATGGATCCGTGGACATGTCTATTTTACTCAGAGCTCGTAGGCAAACAGTATAAAAACAGGATATTATATCAATTGATCACTGCGGCTAAAGGCTTGATCCCCAAGTACCGGCAAGCCCCGGAGCCACCAAGAACAAATGATTAGTTAAATAGAGTGGAAAATATTTTTAGGATGGAAGAACTGTGTCATATGGAGGACGATAAAATGTAACAAAATTAGGAAAATGTGGAGTAGTTGGTTAGACTTTAAAACATCTAAAAGACACTGAGAACTGGTATGGAGCTTAGGGGGGAAAAGTCCGGGGAGAGCCTGACGGGGAACTTGAAAGAGCTGAGTTGTGAGAGGGATGGGGACATAGACATTGACAGATAAGAGGAGTAAGAATTTAGTCAATAAGATCTGGACGGGGGTATTAAGGTGGAGGGATAGTGGGATGTAGGGAGGGGTGGGGACAAGATGTAGTAAAATAGATTTATGAACTTTGAATGTGATGTATTTTGGATTTGCTATATTTGTGTATTGGAGAAATTAAATAAACATATAATAATAAAAAAAAATGGTTTTGAATGCCACTTGTTCAAAATATGTTCACATTTGTGGGCTTGAAAGGATTTTAGCATATGGGGTCATCAAATTTTTATAGGAAAGTTGAACAAGTTTAATAGGCTTAGCAGTAACATGGCTACTATCATCTTTTAGATATATAGGAGTGTAGTAGATAGTTATTGAAATCAGATTTCTCGCAAAAAATGTGTGTGGTTTAACTACCTGGGGGTATATCTTTTGTTTGGCATATTTGAGAGAGTTTTCAGATTCCTGGAACAGTAATAGGTTCAATTTAACAATGATAGTTGTGTTTCTAGAGTTTTATTGTACGTTTGTTTCCAGATGTGTTCAAATTTATCAAAAAGCTTTCTTATGTCGGAAGGCTCTTTAACCCCTTCCCTACCAGGCACTTTTACCCACTTCCTGCCCAGGTCAATTTTCAGCTTTCAGCGCTCTCATACTTTGAATGACAATTGACCGGTCATGCAACGCTGTACCCAAACTACATTTTTATCATTCTTTTGAGACAGATAGAGCTTTCTTTTGGTGGTATTTAATCACTACTGGGTTTTTTTATTTTTTGCTAAAAAAACTAAAAAACACAAAACATTTTCAAAAAAAAGTTTTTCTTAGTTATGTTACATTTTGTAAATAAGTAATTTTTCTCCTTCACTGATGTTGGCTGCAGTGATGGGCACTGATAGGTGGCACTGATGAGGAGGCACTGATGGGCATTGACAGGCATCACTTGTTGGGTATTGACAGGCATCACTGATGAGCACTGAAAGGCAGCACTTATATATGGCACTGATGGGTGGCACTGACTGGCACTGATAGGCTGCACTGATAGGCACTGTTAGGTGACACTGATAGGCGGCACTAATGGGCATTGATAGGCAGCACTGATGGGCATTGATAGGCAGCACTGACTTGCACTGATTGGTGACACTGATAGGCGACACTGATTGGCACTGATAGGCGACACTGACAGGTAGCACTGAAAGGCAGCACTGATGGGCACTAATATGTGGCATTGATGTGCACTGGTAGGCACTGATGTGGCACTGATGGGCACCTGTATGTGGCATTGATGGACACTTAGAGGTGGCATTGATGGGCACTGACAGGCGCACTGATGGGGCTACACTGATCATCAGGGCAAACCAAGTTTGGCTCCCCTCTCTTTGCACACAGTCTTCTGGGACATGTCACAGGTCCCAAAAGACTACGGGACCATTAACAAAGCACAGCGTGGCTCTTGCATACGCAGTGGAGAGCTGGCTGTGAAGCTGCAAGGAGTCACAGCTTGCTTTCCACACTACACACACCGGCGCCGGAGACTCGAAGAACAAGCCCGGGTGAGGACAGTGCTGGATCCCTGGACAGATAAGTGCCTTTTTACTAATAGTCAGCAGCTACACTGTTTGTAACTGTTGATTTTTCATTTTTGATTTCTAGGGTGAAGATCCCCTTTAACCTTTTCTCAACATAAATGACTTTAAAAGATGTTTCAATAAACCTACTGTTTAGAAGTCATTTCTATAAATATACAAATTTGAAATACTCATTAACAATTACTTGCAATATTACAATGATTCTACTTATACAAATTACAGGCTTAACTCACTAATATGAACACAACAGTTCAATCTATTCTTTTCTTGATTAATGGCTGATGTCTGTTAAAATGCACCCCGGTATTTGCAGGACTATAATTTGGATAGAATGGAAGAATGATCACAGAGCTACCTCGGCACAGCCACAAATATTTCTTAGCTGTTTGCCAGCCAAAAACACATATTTTAGCTATTCCGTATTGAGTTATTTTGCTCCTGGATTAGTGTACACTGTGTTCTTATGCAGATCCCCTGTGGCTTGACAAGAGTTTCTATGTCTTATTATTTTAATTAAGTCACTTGAAAACAAGAGCAGCTAATAAGATTCTCAGTTTCTCAATGACCTGGCTCTTCCCCACAATACACACTGGAGTACTCATCTCAGCATTGTAGAGAGACTGGCTCAGCATTTGGCAAGCTATGAACACCAAATTACTGGCATTATAACCAAAGAAAATATACAGGAATGTTGTTTCAGAGATGGGCAGATAAACTGTGCAAAAACAGGGTTAAATGTCCAAATAGTTTAACAAAAAAAGCCTAAAAATGCTGTTAAAGTACATATTCATTCCTCTAGGACGTCTGCCCTGCTGCCATTCTGTGAAGCTCTTTTACACATGCCACCAGACATTCACCCGTCTAAATTATAACTGATTTTTTTTTTCTTTAAAGAAAAAAAAAAGCATTTTTTCAAATAAGCATTATCACATTGCATTGGTTCATCAGTTAGGGAACAGTTAGCAGTAATTTGACCTAACTATGAAAATGGTAACCCTTTATGGGTGCCATATTCAGTCCTCTACCTGGCCTCATGGACCTTCCTGACCTGTCTGGCCAGTCTTCAGGTCCTGGGCCTCCAGTAATAACATCTGTATTAACAGTCTTGCAATTCTTCCCTGTATGCTTAGGCACTGCAATAGTAATACTGAGTCATCCAGGCATTTGTCTTCCCTGCAAGACATTGCAGTTGAGCACGGATGCTTTCAGCAGGTCCTCAGCTACAGTGTATCTCTCCACTAACTCCACTAGCTGGTCTGCAGTCTTAGGGTCCCCATGGCTGACCCATTTCCTTAAGGTGGCAGGAAGTGCTTGCAGGTAGCAGTCCATGACCACACGCTCCATAACCTTAGGCACCAACAAGGTTTCTGGTTGAAGCCACTTCCTGGTGAAATGTATCAAGTCAAACATCTGAGACCGGTGGCTTGTTGTCACTATACATCCACTGATGCGCCCGTTGAGCTCAGACCACAATGGTGAAGTTCAGGACTGCAAGAATTTCAGCCTTCAATTTCTTATAAGTCTGGGCAGCATCTCGTTCCAGGTTATAATAGTACCTTTTCTGATAGGTGAACCCCAAAAAGCCTAACAGTCCTGCCCATTGCTCTTTTTGCCATCCTCCCCATTCAGCTACCCTCTCAAAAGTTGCGAGCTAGGCTTCCATGTCATCTGCAATCATCTTTTGCAAGTAATAGTTGGCAAGCACCATTTTCTGGTCCACCAGCAGTAGACCTGCAGAGCCCTTCTTTAACTCCATGAGGTGTTGGGCTACCTCCATGAGGAGCTCTTGATATGCTTGCTGGGCTTCCACAAACTGATGATTTACCTCCTGCTGAGCTGCAGTGGCATTCCATGCCCGCCTCCAGGACTTCTCCAGGGCGTCACCCATACTCTGGAACTCCCTACCCCAATCCATCAGACTATCACCTACTCTCCTCTCCTTTAGGCGCACCCTGAAAACCCACCTCTTCAAGGAAGCCTACCCCACCCCCTGCTAATTCCCGATCTCCTCCACTCTCCCCACCACTCCATTCCCCACAGCTATTTCCTCCTGTACCACTATCCCCTCCCTCCTAGATTGTAAGCTCCAAGGAGCAGGGCACTCGAACCCCTCGTGTATCGCATTGTATTGTTATTGTACTGTCGCATGTTCTGTCTCCCATTGTAATGTACAGCGCTGATCGAACTGTTGGCGCTTTATAAATACTGTATAATAATAATAATAATAATAATAATTCTGTTAGATGTCCACCATCTTCCACTGAATCTCTGCAATTTGGATTGCAGTGGCCTGCATCACATCCTCCATCTTTCCACTTACTGAGGAAGTTGCCCGCCAAACCCACCATATGTGGGGGTTAGTTCAGTTGGAGATCACCCTTTCGGGAAAAAGGTAGTCCAAACAGCAGATCTTTTCCACCTCAATACTGATATATATATCACAAGAAATGCAGGCTGCTCTGGAAAAAGACAGTGTGGTTGTTTTGAAGGAGCACAATATGATGACACTTGAACAAAAATGAGCTGCATGGTTGAGGTGCCAGAAAGAAGCCTTTACTGCATCAATGACACAAAAAGGCCTGGTTTGGCATGTCAAGGTGTTGTCAGGCATAGTGTAACCAGGCTTTTTCAGGGCATTGGTATAGTAAAGGCTTCTTTCTGCCACCTCGACCAAACAGCTCATTTTTGTTCAAGTATCACCATATTGTATTCCTTAAAAACAACCACACCATCTTTTTCCAGAGCAGCCTGTATTTCTTTTGAGGTTGCCTGTGGATTTTTCTTTGAATCCCAGACAATTCTTCTGTCAGTTATGGCTTCAATCTTTCTTGGTCTACCTGACCTTGGCTTGTTATCAAGAGATCCCCAAACTTTCCACTACTTAATAGGTGATTTAGCAGTACTGATTGGCATATTCAAGGCTTTGGACATCTTTTTATGTCCTTTTCCATCTTTATAAAGTTCCATTACCTTGTTACGCAGGACTTTTGACAGTTCTTTTCTGATCCCCATGGCTCAGTATCTAGCCTAGTCAGTGCTTCCACGTAAGAGCTAACAAACTCATTGAATATTTATACACTGACACGAATTGTAATTTAAAAAGCCACAGGTGTGGGACATTAACCTCTAATTGGCATTTTAACCCGTGTGTGTCACCTTGTGTGTCTGTACCAAGGCCAAACATTCCAGGGGATGTAAACTTTTGATCTGGGCCAATTGGGTGATTTCTGTTATCATTATGATTTAAAAAGGAGCCAAACAACTATTTGATAATAAATGGCTTCATATGATCATCATCCTTCAATAAAAGAGCATTTTTTGGCATGATCAGTCATATTATCAATATCAATGCCAAAATTTCACAATTTCTGCCAGGGTGTGCAAACTTTTGAGTACAACTGTATATCTGAAAATTGATCAATCCTAATGTACTGATGGCTGATCTCATTTCATGAGGCCCAGAAATGTCAGGATAGTACAAATACCCCCAAATGACCCCTTTTTGGAAAGTAGACAGTCCAAATTATTTAATATGAGACATGACAAGTTTTTTTCACATTATGATTGCTCACAGCAGTGACTTTCATTGCTATAAGCAAGCATTTTTACTGAATGAAATCGATTCATTCAGTAAGTATTATTGGGATTAGCTGTGATTGACCACAGCTAATCACATGGTACAGATGAACTGTGAGTGGCCCTGTCTATACCATGTGATCACTAACCAATCACAGCTAGCAACACAATTGTACATAATGAATAGCATGAAAGGTAGCCATTCATTGTTTACATTCATTGTTTACAATTGTCATGTGATCTGATGTAATTGTTCATGGTAGCGGCAGCAGGCCAGTACAGTGATCTGTCATCGGCTGTGTCTGGTGGACACAGCAGGTGACAGATCATGCCCAAGGCATGTTCTGGGAGGACCCGGCCGTGCGGCTTTGCTGCTAGTGCGATCCAACAGCCACTGTGGGTACAGCCAATGACAGATCACTGTACCAGCCCGCTGCTGGTACCATCACTGTGACCAATCACAACTAGCAACACAATTGTACACAATAAATGGCATTAAAGGAATTGTTTACAATAGTCATGTGATCTGCTGTGATTGGTCTCAGCAATCACATGGTACCAACAGCGGGCTGGTACAGTGATCTGTCATTGGCTTTGTCCACTGGACACAGTAAGTGATGGATTGAACTAGCAGCACAGCCGCATGGCTGGGCTCAAGGCGTTTTCCGAGAGGACATCATGTGATGCCCACCTGGAACAAGGAAAGTCCCACCCAGTTATGATATTACAATAGGCTGAGCTGGAAGTGGTTAAACCCAAAACCAAAAGTGTAATATATTGCAGCTTGCCAGTCATTAGATCTGGTGACTGTATTAGTTTTTTAGGCTTTTTCCTCTCTGTTTTCACCTGGTGATCTGGCCAGTACCTCATATCATGTATTAGAATGCCTTCACTCTGGATGAAGGAGCACAGGGGCACCTTTGGACAGCAGCACTGTCAGTCTGGGGCAGGGGAGTGTTAGATGTACTAGCAGTTTTAAATACTCTTTATCACACTTTATAATTGTTTACAGAAACTTTTGGGGTTAAAGATTTTACATAAGTAAATAAAAGCTGATTATTTTAAGAACCCCTGCCAGTATTAAATGGTTTGTCTCACCCCTGTAACTGCAAGAGATTTTGCCCCATTGAAAAATAACAGACTTACTGGCTGGATCACCAGATGAAAATAGAAGAAAGCCTAAAAAAGGAAACTAATGCAGCCATGACATCTAAGAATTAGTAAACTGCAATATAATAAATGTTTACTTTTGGGTTTAATACCACGTTAGGCACTCTTTCTTTTGACTCTGCACCTAAGTTTGACCTCACAATTTCTGGCAATGGAGATATTTAATTTCCATCTCCAGATATTAAATGAGATTTACTGGCTAGATATAAGTAAGATACCAGAGAAAAGGACTTTTAGTGACTGTTCGATACATCCTGAGATTTTCTGCTGCCCAAGATGTTCTTTCCCAGCTAAGCTCAGTGCTATTTCATGCTTGTGATTTTTGTTGAACACCACTCAGCCATGAATGCCAGATGCCTGGAGCACTGAACTGGTTGTGTTCACCTCCTGTAACATTATAATGCTGCCCTAATGGACATCTGATTACATAACATGATAACGTGTTCTTTTAATTATGGAGAATATGGAATAAAACAGAACTTGTGGATTTTAAAAGCCTGACATAACAAGGAGACTAGACTGTGAGTCCAAAGCATCTTCTTAGTGTACAAGAGGGATATACGGTGCCTTAAAAAGTATTCCTCCCCTTTGAAATTGTCCACATTTTGTCATGTTACAACCAAAAACGTAAATGTATTTTATTGGGATTTTATGTGATAGACCAACACAAAGTGGCACATAATTGTGCAGTGGAAGGAAAATGATAAATGTTTTTCAAATTTTTATTACAAATGAATATGTGAAAAGTGTGGCGTGCATTTGTATTCAGCCCCCCGGAGTCAATACTTTGTAGAAACACCTTTCACTGCAATTACAGCTGCAAGTCTTTTTGGGGATGTCTCTACCAGTTTTGCACATCTAGAGAGTGAAGATTTTGTCTGTTCTTTGCAAAATAGCTCAAGCTCTGTCAGATTGGATGGAGAGTATCTGTGAACAGCAATTTTCAAGTCTTGCCACAGATTCTCAATTGGATTTAGGTCTGGACTTTGACTGGGCCATTCTAACACATGAATATGCTTTGATCTAAACCATTCCATTGGAGCTCTGGCTGTATGTTTAGGTTCATTGTCCTGCTGGAAGGTGAACCTCCGCCCCAGTCTTTTGCAAACTCTAACAGGTTTTTTCTAAGATTGCCTTGTATTTGTCTCCATCCATCTTCCCATCAACTCTGACCAGCTTCCCTGCCCCTGCTGAAGAAAAGCATCCCCACAACATGATGCTGCCACCACCATGTTTCATGTTGGGGATGGTGTGTTCAGGGTGAGTGCTTGTTTACCACCACACATACAGTTTTGCTTTTAGGCAAAAAGTTCAATTTTGGTCTCATCTGACCAGACCACCTTCTTCCACATGTTTGCTGTGTCCTCCACATGGCTTCTCGCAAACTGCAAACGGGACTTATTTTGGCTTTCTTTCAACAATGGCTTTCTTCTTGCCACTCTTCCATAAAGGCCAGATTTGTGGAGTGCACGACTAATAGTTGTCCTTTGGACAGATTCTTCCACCTGAGCTGGGAATCCTTGCAGCTCCTCCAGAGTTACCATGGGCCTTTTGGCTGCTTTTCTAATTAATGCTCTCCATGTCCGGCCTGTCGGTTTAGGTGGACGGCCATGTCTTGATAGGTTTGCAGTTGTGCCATACTCTTTCCATTTTCAGATGATGGATTGAACAGTGCTCTGTGACATGTTCAAAGCTTGGGGTATTTTTTTATAACCTAACCCTGCTTTAAACTTCTCCACAACTTTATCCCTGACCTGTCTGGTGTGTTTCTTGGTCTCCATAATGCTGTTTGTTCATTAATGTTCTCTAACAAACCTCTGAGAGCTTCACAGAACAGCTGTATGTATACTGAGATTAAATTACACACAGGTGGACTAATTAGGGGATTTCTGAATTCCACTAGATTTTAGTTAGGGGTATCAAAGTAAAGGGGGCTGAATACAAATGCACGCCACACTTTTCAGATATTTATTTGTAAAAATTTTGAAAACCATTTATCATTAATCCCAATAAAATACATTTACGTTTTTGGTTGTACCATGACAAAATGTGGAGGATTTTAAGAGGTATGAATTCTTTTTCAAGGCACTGTAGACATGCACACTTAGATTGAGCAAGAATGAATGTCTATTAGAGAGAAAGAGATGAGCAAGTATCCATGCAGACTGGCATTTCACTGACCCATCAACAAATCTAATTGCACAATTTAAAAACATGTGGCTAAATTCAGAGAATATAACAGAACAAATGCTGGAAGAACAAACACATAGGAACAGATGGAGGAAGTATAAAGTCATTAATCAAAGGTACGCTGTAGCACCCTCTTCTATGGATGGTGCCATTAGGTAAGTATGAGTATGTATAGTAATGCAGCTAAATAATAACTTTGCAAACTCAAAGAAAATCCCATAAAGCCAATCAAATTTACCTAAGAACAATGGACTTTAGGTTACTGCTTTTGTACCTGAAGACGCAAGATGCTCCAGTCAACTCAACCAGGTCAGGTGATGAGCATGTAATATTCATAAATACATGTAGCTCATTTGAACATTAAAAAAGATTCTTGAAATTTCACAAACAGCAAGGAGTAGAGGCAAACGTCCCATCTACAAAATGCTGTAAAGTTGCAATAGTATTGAAAAACAGATGCCTTCAAGTGCCTGTGTGTACCTCCTATTATTTCTGCAGAGATCCAGGATCCCAAAACCTGAGATGCTCTGATATGCAAATATTGACTTTCTCAGCAAAACTCAAGGGCTGGCCTGTCCCCCAATGTCCCCCTCTCTTTTGTTTTTGATTCAGCCCGTTATGTTTATGAACCAATTGCTAGACGCATGTAGAAGACAAGCCTGCCTCAACCTGTTTCAGGGTTGACATATAAGAATGCCCCAGGAGTCAGGGTCCCTGGGTACTGAAAAAGACATTAGGGGGTACATGTAGTCACCTGTGGGTTGCTGCTTTGCAACATTTTGTGAACAGTAAGGGTTCATGTACACTGCAGCTGATAAACTCACATTCAGGAGCTTTTCTGCATTTTTTTTAGCAGCCCCTGAACTCTGTCTAATGTTTTCCTATGTGTCCATGTAAACTATGTCATTTACAGTCGTTTACAGGCAGTTTAGTTTACAGTTGTTTTTTTAACGCACCAAACTTGCGTTCAGGAGTAGATTTTATCAGCGTTTGAAGCGCCAATCGCTTGTAAACGTGGCTAACCGCATTTGTAGGCATCTCCATTTAGAAGCATTTTTTAACTGTTCCATGTCCAGATGCTGTCCAGAGCCTTTTTTCATCATCAGAAATGCATGCAAAGTATTTTCCATGTATTCAAATAGACCCGGTACACCAGTGCAGTCAGTTCCAGGTTTTGCGTGAATGAAAAAATGGTAGAACGTGCCGCATTATGCTCATGATGGGATCCATAGTGAATACAACCAGAAAAGACAGGTCATCTCAACACATACTGCTCTCTCTGCTTCTGCTCTCTCTATTTCTCTCAAAATGTCTGAAACAGTTTTTTACTGTTTTTCAGTGCATGCTGGTCATTTTGGTCTCCTGAGATTATCTTTAAAAAGTGCTTCTAAACGTGCATAAACGCGGTATGAAAACGTGGCTAAACAGACTTTTTTTAACCTACGTTTTCCAGCAGTCAGTTTTCATCGTTCAGAAGTGTTTTCCAAACGTCCCGTGTACATGGAGCCTAAGGCTTGCTTCATCGTTTTATATACATAGCAAAGTTTTTTACAATACCTGGATTGAGTAGGAACTGTTGTATTTTGAATATATATTTGCCACTGGAATATCCGAACCATCTACTGTACATGAAGAATATGGAGCCTCTAAATGTTGTGTTTGATCCTACAATGAGAAACACATAAAACAATGGTTATATTTCTACTCTAAACAGATGACAAAACTGAATTTCCCAACTCCTTCAGAGGAACAGCTTTATACACATATTTCTATCTGCTTAAAGTGGACCTTTCACCAATATTCAAATTGGCTTTCAGTCAGACCCACCTTAAGCAATCACATGTAGCTTTTTTACTTTATTCTAGTAAAATACCACATTATTTTTACTACATTCCATTTTCTTATTTCTGGCCTAGGCAACTTTATTGTTCCTTTAGCTACCGACAGTCTACTGAAATATCCACTTCACTCATCGCAGAAGGTTGATGGACAGCAAATACTAAAATTTTGCGAGGTTGACAAAGTATTGGGGTAATTTATGCTTGTATAGCATTTTGTAGAGGCACGTCACCAGAAGTTATGATCGTGAATCCAAGATGATGATGCGGAATAAGAGACAAACAAGTAAAACTTTGGATGTGGCTAATTTAGATTTTTGATATTTAAGTGAAAGGTCCTCCTTAAATATTGCCATTTATGCTTCTTCATAACATCTGTTACTGACCATCACCAAAAGTTTACCATTAAAATAATGTGAAGATTTAGGCTTGGTTCACACTACAGCAATATGATGCAATTTACAATGTGATTATGTGGTGTGACTCTGATGCAATGTTGTATATTCTGTGGGGCCAAGTCACACTGTATATCAAGCCAAAGTTGTGTGGGAAACATTTCTCAAATCACACCGTTCTGGGTTGAATTGATTAGAACAGGCATCATTGACAACACTGAGACTTCCCTTGTCATATGACTCTGTGTGACTCGAGTCGCATCAGAGGTCACACTAGTGTAAACCAGGCCTTACTGGCACATTCCTATAAGTCAGGAAAACACTAGACTTCATAAAAGTTAACAAGTTTAAAGTGTATCTTTAGCCAAATTAAAAAAAAAAATGTTGGATAGAGTAGGGAAGGGTTAAAACCTCTTTCAGGTTCCTATTCCTGTCTGTTGTCACCAGCAAGGACACTGCTTCCATTTGTCTGGCAGCCTAATAGTAAGGCAGCCCATAGATAATACGATTTTCTTTCCTTCCACCAGGGGCGGACTGACCATTTGGAAACTCGGGCACTGCCCGAGGGCCCGTGGTCAGTAGGGGGCCCCATGAGATGCCCCTGGTACCTTTTTCATAGGCTTTTTTGAGTTTGGGCAAGGACACAGGGGCCCTATGATTCCCTATTGCCCGGGGGCCCCATGAGTTGTCAGTCCGCCCCTGCCTTCCACCATGGGTGGAAAGAAAGAAAATTGCTTGATTCCCCCATCAGCACTGAATGCCTCCCACAGCATTATTGTGTTCTGCCAGTGGGGTGTTTTCCCTGCCGGCAGAACATAATGATCACTGCTGGCAGCTATAGCTGTTGGCAATGATCACATGCAAAAAATCCAAAAGGCTGGTTATACTGAAGTCGATCAACGGATTGACTTCAGTACAACCAGCCAGCCCATATATGGATCGAATCTCATCTGGTCCTTGCTGAATCGGCCGAGATTCGATCCATCTATTGCAAGCTTAAAAATATATTTCACAGAACAGCCTTGATTCAATCAACTATCAGAGCGGTGCTGTAGTGTATGAAACTTTGACCATCTGCCCCCTGTGAAAGAAGAAGCCATTGTCCAACACTTATATGTGTTTCAGATAGAACGCCCCCCTGTTGGCCAATATAGGAGCATAGTACAAAGTGGGTGCATAGTCTTTTCGTTGTGTTAGGGTGCCAATCAAAATCAATAGAACTGAATACAGCACAGTACACAGGATATCCAAATGAAATGTGCATTTAATTGTTGAGTTACCACCACGCTTAAATGTGAATGGCCTTTAAATGCTCACTTTGCATTTTGGTACTTTTTTGCCTGATGTGTGAAAACAAGAGAAACGCATGGAAGTGCATGTCACCGTGTGTTGCAATGCACTTTTTATTGGACATTGCGTATTGACATTTCAATGAAAAAAGCATCAGTTACATCACTAAAAAAAAACAACAACAATGATGTGAATCTAGGCAGCTCAAGACAGAGTTGGGTTGTCTATAATTTTTTTTCTTTACGCTCTGACCCAAGTCCAAAAGATAAATAAATATATATATATATATATATATATATATATACACACATACACACAGTATAATTATATATTATTATTTTTATACAGGATTATAATGGGGATGTGGTGCTGGTGCTTCCATATCGACAACCCGCACTACTAATCCATATTTTATTTACAACCACGTGGCATCTATTTCTGTAAAAATATACCCTTCAGTACCAAACCCCAAATACATAGCAGGTAGTAGGCTCCATGAACGGACTACTTTCACTGAAGCAATGTACAGGAGTGGTCCAGTAATGTTGCCACCACACTGTTAGTAGAGTTTTCAATGGGTTGTATGTCAAGAGACATCCTCAAGGTTAGCTGGTATGCTTTCTTGAGTTTCCACCCACAGATTCCTACTTTCTGTTATTTTGAAGAAATAGCTGTTTGTTTGTCTGTGTCCATGTGCCGAGTGAATCTGTATGGGAGTGACTTTATAATTATCAGTCAACTGCTGCACCTGCAGGGTTCTAATGAGGACAGTTGCAAGGTCTGCATCCCTTTAGACATGATTTTCCTTTGTTAGTATCTCACCAAACATGACATTTTTGTTGCAGGGGATGCTCAAAATCTGATTTGTAGTGCAGACTTCTGGGAAAATCAGTGAGCCAATCACGCAAGCAGAAATTGACATTTTCAGGGGGCGTTCTCTACACCATCTGTGTACAGAACACCTCCAGGTAGCTACATTGCATTTTACAGAAAATTACAGCTGCAGATTTAAAAAGGAAATGTCATTTTTTAATATCATATAATTACAATTTGACTTGTGTCGCAATTGTATACACCATTTTATTTTTTTTATTTTCCATTTTTGTTTCTCATTTAAGTGAAGTTACCTATTAAAATTGCAGAAGGGGTTATTCATTCAGAGTGCTATGAAAAACAATGTTTTCTATAGCAACCAATTAGCTTCTGTATGTAATTTCTGACAAAGGTTCTAACCCATTCCCATAGCTAAAAAAAGTTTTTGGCTTTTGATATACAGTAAAGTATTTTTCATATATTATTCTAATAATTGCTACCATTTTGCTGTCTGTGACTTTGTATACACAGCTTTAAAGATTGCTGAAAAACAGCCAACACGTTTTTTCCTTTTATAAATGGGCACCTATCTCTGGAATTGCACAATTTTGTCATCAAATGTATCCCAGTAAAGGACAAAAAGAGTTCTAATGAAAATGCATGACATTTAGTTTGCTATCATTACCAGCCCATGTATATATTGTGCACTCATGCATCTTGAAGGGGAAAGGGGCATCAAGAGTTACTTTGCTGTGGCAATACTGAACCTCTGGCCTATAAAGTAGCTCAATGCTTTACCTCCTTTAGTTGTTGGCAATTTCATGCTAAGTACGCAATCACTCAATCACTCATCCCCTGAACTCCCAGGGAGTTTGAGAACTGGAAATAAATATACAAGATAACATCCACCTTCAGTGAGTGAACATTGTTAGAATAGCAACTATAAACATGTTTGAAAGACTATTATGAGACTGTCTCGTTTTGGATTCACCCAGTTCCAACCAAATCAGCAGTTGGCCGGCATCCCATCAGATATCATTGTTCTGTGTGTACTTTCCCATCAACGTACCACAAGGACGGCTATAGAGGTCTCCGTTCCGGGCATGGCATAAATCCCCAGATCCTTCAAAAAAGGGAAACTTCTCTGCTGGTGAAGAAGAATTCTGGCAGCCGCTGTGCTCTGGAGATATGGAATATACTCCTCCTGGTCAATGTCAAGAACCATCTTTAGCCCTGGAGAAAACACAGAAGATGTTTACCGTTACTTATGCAACACCTACATGAAAGTGAAGCACACTATACAGAAGACATGTCATGGATTCCCTGTTCTGTCTTGTTGCTCATGCATGGTCAGATTGGGACACTTAAAATGTCCCGTGTTGACTGTGTAGCACCCTCTAGTGTGCTACTAGAATAGTGTAGTGTATTGTAATTAAAATCATTGTGTAAGACTCATGGTAGTTGTGTGAGCCTGTGATTGAAGTTGCATTATTGCAGGTCAGCTGGATGACTCAACAGGTTGTGGCTCTATCGCCTCCTCCTGACTCAGGAGGACCATAGAACTTTACAGAAGTCGGTAAGCAGGAAGGGGTGGAGACCTGATCTCCAGGTTCATGGGAGTCCGGACGATCCCACGTTTGGAGGCCCTGGTGGCGTGGTAGACTGGCCCATAAATATGGAAGAGTCAGGCTGACAGGGCAGTTGGATGGAAGATTGAGTGCTGAGGAGACTATCGGTGCCTGGGAGGGGTCCCCTAGGTCTGGGGGGAGGGGAAGCCTCCAGCCTGTCTTAATGCTGGCTCAGGAGGATATATTCAGCAGTGAGGCATGAATGGGATTGAGATTTGGAGCAGCAGGGAGCAAAGAGGTCACAGTGAGTACAACAGCACTCTCTGGGATCTACAAAGGGAAAGACTACCACATGTAGCAAGCTTTCTAAGGACAGCACTGAGCTCAGTCCTTTATCTTTGTTCCAAGAGATCTTCTGAGAAGCCAGGACGGCTGGTAGTGTTTGCAGACTGTCGAGCTGGGAGAAGTTCTGCAAGGGGAGAGAGGACTTCTCTGCACGTAGCTAAGAGAAGTAAAGCTTATTTTTGAGGGGCTGCTAGTTCCTCGCCCATAAAGGGCTGTTGCTTCTGATCCACACCGACTGACAGCTTTCAGGAAAAGAACACTCCAGGATCTGCCTTTGCACATGGAAAGGAAGTAATTGATTTAGGCCAATCGAGCATCCCATATTTTCCCTATTTCCCTGTCCAAGTGGATTTTCCCTAATAAAACAACAAAACCAAGCCCCCAGTCTGGTTACTGTTTCTTGGATGCAAGTCTGTGTGTGAAATATTTGTTGCCTGGCTGTGCAGAGAGAAGTTTAGGGGTACCCACAACACAGTGGCCCCCACGAGGGTAGGGCTACAACTATGTTTGCCTGATCTTTAAAAGGAATTCTGTTTATGTTAATGGATACATTTAATACATTCAATTTGACACATACTGTGCAACATCCATTCTCTTTGCTTCTTGCAAGACCTTGTGCTCTCTAGCTCCCTTACCACCATCTCCCACGCTTACCTATAGGACTTCTCTAGAGCCTCTCCCTTCCTCTGGAACTCCTTGATCCAACCTGTCCAACTTTCTCCTACTCTATCCGCCTGTAGGCGATCTCTAAAACCAATCTTTTCAGAGAGACCTATCCCAACTCTAATAAACTGCACTTTTACGTTCTCCATCAATTCATCCCTATCAGTTAATATCCTTTGTATCACTTGACTTTCCCTTTAAAATTGTAAGCTATAACAAGCAGGGCCTTCTGATTCCTCTTTTATTGAATTTTATTGTATATGTACTATTAAGCTCCATTTTGTAAAGTCCTGTGCAAACAGTTGGTGCTATATAAATCCTGAATAATAATACAGTATATGCAATTCAGGTGGATGCCCATACATATGGGAACTATGTAAACAATTGCATCAAGAACATCATGCATGTGCTGCTGAGGCCTTGAAATGATTGTTGCCTGACATAACAACACCAAACTCAGGAAAAATCCAGTGCCAATAATCTAAAACAGGTTTCTGCACACTTTTAGGTAGCATAGCCAAGCTAACAGCAATGATAGACAACATGGACTAGCTAAGACAGTCAAGTGACCTGGTGGATATCCAAATCCACCATGCTCTTCCATCAGCTTCTTCTATTGCAGGGGGTTGTATGTTGTTGGTTAAAGCCTTGGATAACAAGTTTCAAAGTAGCAGAAGGCTTCACATTTGATTTATCTTCATTTATCTTGACATATTTCATTACTATGCACACGCAAGTATAAAACCAAGGGCACTTTCCTTTCAATGATAAAGTCTAGAGGAACAGAGCTCGAGGACATAGGCGTGTAGTTCCTTTCAATTATACACACTATATACAGGTATGTGTTTATTTTATACAACATTTTGGGAACTGTGTAGCAAAGAAACACCACAATGTGGCCTAAACTTGAACATAAGCAGCATAAATTTTTTTTTTGTTTAAAGTTTATACAAAAGTTATGAAAAGATATGAAGTCCTCCATTGCCTTCAATGAATAAAACCATCCTACAGACTATGATTACCACCTGCCACCAAAAGAAATTGCTGCAAGGTGATAAGCAGAAAAGGCCTGATAATGTTGTATGCAAGGTTCCTTTAAAACAAACTTTGACCAGCACATCTGAGTATTCTGCACATCCAATAGGGGCAGTAGTGTCCTCCAACCACTGTATAGACAAAGCTCACACACCAAAGCAAAATAAAGAACCATAATGTAGTGTTTTTAAATAACCAGCTGCATATAAAATATTAGCACCTTCAACAACCGTCTGAATAAAACCTCTGTAAACACAACAAAGTAAGCCCATAGTTCACTTACATCAGGGGCTGCCACAAATGGCCCGATGCGGTGGTGTGACGTCACATATAAAAGCTCCTGCTGACGCATTTCTCACCATTGCACATATTCAGGGGCCTCTAGTGTCTGGAACAGCAGCCATGTTTATGCAGCATCTAACCAGGACTTCAACATCATACCGCCATAATGGCGTAGCCTACTCCCATCTGGTTGAAGGGACATGGGACTTTCAATAGATGAGCGTCATACTTTACACATAAAAGTGAAACCACTAAAATTTTATAGCCAAAGGCAAACTCACCTTATATCACCATCATCTAATGAAGTTAACAATGCTATTTAAATATAAATGCATCTGAAAAAGCCAATCAAAGTTGAATATGATTATGTAAAGTCTGGATAGGCTACATATGACAAATCCGTGTGGTCCATATGTAAATGGTGATTGCATCACACATGTGAGGTATCACTTCAAATGTCAGAGGGAGAACAATAATTATAGCACCAGGCACTCTGTTTAACTATAAACTGATAACCTGTGAAGGCTTTTAACCACTTGCCAACCGCGCTATAGCCGAATGACGGCTACAGCGCGATTGTGCAGTCCTGGGAGGGCGTCATATGATGTCCTCCCAGAATGCGCCCTTCGCGGCACCCCTGGGGGCGCACACCCGGCGATCTCCGTGATCGCTGTGTCCTACGGACACAGGTGATCACATGATGTGGTAAAAGGCCAATCACAGTGGCCTTTTACCACGTGATCAGCTGTGTCCAATGGTACAGCAGATCACCATTAAATGCAGTTGCCGGTTATCGGCTGCACTTTCCTCACACTATCACAGCGTGAGGAAAGTGCTGCCGATAACCGGCAATTGTCAGAGGATGGATTGGCACCGATCATCAGGGCACTGATGATCAGTGCCCAGCAGTGCCACCCACCAGTGCTCCCCACCTGTGCCCAGCAGTGCCGCCCACAAGTGCCCAGCAGTGCCACTCACCTGTACCCAGCAGTGCCACCCCCCTGTGCCCATCAGTGCCTAGTAGTGTCACCCACCTGTGCTCAGTAGTGCCACCCATCAGTGCCACCCGTTAGTGCCCATCATTGTTGCATATCAGTGCCACCTCATCAGTGTCGCCTTTCAGTGCCCATCAGTGCTGCCTATCCGTGCCACCTCATCAGTGCCGCCTATCAGTGCCCATCGGTGCTGCCTATCATTGCCCATCATAGCAGCCTCATCAACACATATCAGTGAAGGAGAGAAATTACCTGCCTGCTACATTTTATAATAGAAACAAAGAAAAAAAAACACTTTTTTGTTTATAGCGCAAAAAATAAAACACCCAGCGGTGATTAAATGCCACCAAAAGAAATCTCTATTTGTGTGAAAAAAATTATAAAAATTTAATATAAGTACAGTGTTGCATGACCGCACAATTGTCATTCAAAGTGCAACAGCGCTGAAAGCTGAAAATTAGCCTGGGCAGGAAGGGGGGATAAGTGTCCGGTAGGGAAGTGGATAAAGAGTCTCCTATGGAAATGTTTGGGAACCGAAGTTTGTCGCTGGTCTACAGTCGTACACAATTTTAAAGTTTGCATGTTAGGTATTGAGTTACTCAGCGTAACATCATCGTTAATATTTTACAAAAAAATGGTTATTATATTGTGTGCACTAAAATTAAATAAAGTCTATATTTTCCTGAAAATTTGCACAAATATTATGCCACTTAAAAAATTGCAACAGCTACCATTTTTATTTTTCAGGTTCTCTGATTTCCAAAAATATATTTAAAATATATTTTTGAATATGTTTGAAGTACATTTTTAGCAAAAAATGCTGATTTTGACATCAGACATGAGAGCAGAGTCAGAATTGTTCTGGGGTAAAGCGGTTAAAACCGGCAACTTTTCACAATAATCACTCATCTCATTGCGATTCCGTCTCATCCATCAAAATTGCCCTTTGGGTACATTCCTCAACCACATAGGGGGTGACAACTGTTTATAGGAATGTAACCATACCTGTCTGTAGGTTAAAAAAAATACATTTAGTGTGTACTTAATAAATGAAGTCAGATCCAAAAAATGTAACTTCTTTTTACTATGGGTAAAGGATAATCTAATATTAGGATCATTATCATTAAGGGAATTCATAAAATTCTCTTACAATCCAAAATTGCCTTTTCACATAAACAGAATATCATCATTCTAGTTTTTCATTTCCTTCCCCTTTCTCTTCCCCTTCCCTTTTTTCTTTCTTTTTTCCTGCTTTCTGACAATTGAATCACATAGAGTGTTTTTTTATTTTTACCGCTGACTTTATGTTCACTTTGCTTTTTCTACTTTAACTGAATTGTTGTAAAAATGTCATGCTGGTATCTGTAGTCCGCACAGCCGCTGCTGTTCCCATGGGTAGTAAGATACAGCAGTGTGCTTCCAGGCCTCTAGATGGAGCAAAGAGCTCTGAGCAAGTAGCCTGTCCTCCAAAGACCTTCCCCGTGACGTCATGTCTGCCTATGCATTCCAAGCTGGCCCAGGCACTTCCGGTTGTCTGGCGGCATCCTGGCATCTCTGCGTCTCTCCATCCACAGCTCCAAACCCACACTGGCTGATCTTTAGAACAGGAAGGACTGCCAGTGACCAATATTATTGATAAGCGCCCTTTTTTTTTTCTTTCTTATGAGTGTTTAACACCTCTTACTTATTAAATTGGTCTTTTAATACTACACTTAGTGGTGCCTCCCCTTGTCTTTTTCTTGTCTTCCATATACAGAGCTGGCATACTCTATTGATGGCTGCAGCTGATGTTGCTGGGTTTTTTTCTTTTTTTGGGGGGGGTGCAAGTAGCTGGTCTTGCCTATGGCGCAAAATAGTACAGTATCAGCCCTGCTCCCCTTATCTGCAATTAGAATCTCCTATCCAACCAACAGTAGGTATGGGGCATGAAATAACTATAAGTCAACACACAAAAAATATAATACCCATTAAAGTCGTACCACAATCCTTCCCCTGAAGTACCAATATCATATATCAACCGATTTAAAATACACCCAAAGTCCAAATAAATGTCCCAAATCATGAAAAACTGTGAAAAATTGTCCAAATTACATCCAGATCTTGACAAATAAGTACCCACTCATACACAGTGAAGATGAATCCCAGATGTTTTTCAAATACCTCAAAAAAAGAAAAATCTAGACATAGTGTATTATCTTAGGTCTTAAAGACAGTGCCACACGTGCAGCATGCAAACACTATAGTGCCATAGCAATCGTGTAAACATACTCAATATACACCACTGCAAACCATATAGTAAAAATGCATAATTACCCTAAATTCAATATAATCAACATGTAATCCAAAATTTTAGGCATGGAATATCCTCAGATTGACATCCTCTTCTCCAGACACTTCCCTTAGACCTCACCTAAGACTGTATTTTATTCCAAAATGTGAAGGATATATGTACTTTGGAGAGAACCAGGGGTTCAAAGTAAAAGTTTTTTCTTAGCATCTACCGGAAAAGAATATGATATGATACCAAGTATATGGTATATTTATAATAATAGACAACTAAGAAAATGAAGGAATGGTCACCCCTGCCCTCTTGTGACGTCATCATGCGCTGTGATTGCCCAAAGCATTGCACCTGACCAGGTGAACAGTCCGCCTTTACCATTGGTGTGCTCACCAAACACACAAACGGTCCATGTTCGAGTCGAACATAAGTTCGACCATGAAGCCCAACCTTAATTGTAAGCATCCCTGTCAGTGGTAAATGGTTTGCCTCATCCCTGTAAACTGACACAGTCTTCTGGGGAGCTTGTTCTTTTGAAAACAACAGACTTTGGGGGCTAGATCACCACATAAAAATAGAAGAAAAAATGCTTAGAAAAGAAAACTAATGTAACCATCACATCTAAGAAATGGTAAGCTACAAATCAATAAATGTTTGCTTTTGGGTTTAATACTGCTTTATTTATTTAGTGTGTTTTTCAGTTGCTTTGTGCTTCTATATTTAACAGAACTTGGAGGTGTAATTTGTTATAATCTCCTTAACAAAATTCAAGTGAAAAGAAAATAAAGGCATCATCTTATTGAGTCTTGGGTGCAAGTCTGTCAGAATGTAGCCATCAAGCATTTTTGTCTCCTTTTAAGCAATGAATTGTGCTGACTAGAGAAATAGAACAGAGCTACTGCTATGACTAAGTGCTACTTCACTTGAAGTAGCACAATTTCAAAGACAGCTGTGATTTGTACCTCCGATTTGACTTCGGCAGATAATATGTATCTTTTGGATATTCTATAAAGTGTATAGCATAGAATTACCTTCTGGTAGTCCAGGAGTTTGTAATCTTTTTAAAGTTTATAAGGTTTTGGCATTTAACTCACTGTCATCTGGAATCATAAATCTTTTTTCAGGTTTATCATTCATACGTTATATTTTTATTGTATTTATTACTAGTTCTGTCCTTTTTGGGGAGATCTGACTTAAGTAACCAAAGTGAGGGGGAATCCAAAATTTTGCAGTTGTCATTGGAACTGACTCAGTGAAAGTATCTCCAATAGTGGAACTTAATCCAGTGACAAGATGGGATTTATTCTTGTTTTGGAAAGCTTTTTGGCCCTTCTAAATCTAATGTTTTGACTGGAATTACAGTTTAACCATTTGCCGCCTGCCCTATGGCCGAATGGCGGGCGGCAAATGTCATCAGCGTTCCGGGTGGACGCCATATGGTGTCCTCCCGCACATGTGCAGATTGTGCTACTGCAGAGCCGCGCAGCGGCGCGATCTGTCACCGGCCGTATACCTCGGACACGGCCGATGACAGATCTGAGTATCGGCCCCGTTGCCGGTACCATGTGACCTGCTGTGACCAATCACAGCAGGTCACATGACAGTTGTATACAATGGATGGCTTCATTCATGCCATCCATTGTATACTAGTGTCTAGCTGTGAATGGTCACAGCTAATCACATGCACATGTCATGTGATTAGCTGTGGCCAAATCACAGCTAAGCACAAAAAAAAAACCCTGAATGAATCGATGTCATTCAGGTAAATGCTTGCTTATAGCAAAGTAATTCTTTGCTATAAGCAAATTGTGTAAAAAAAAAAAAAAAATACTGATCACTTCCCCAAAGTAGTACAATGTTACTATGTTACTATGGTAACATTGTACTACTTTGGTCATAGTGAAATATGAAAAAAAATCTTTAAAAAAATAAAAAACATTTAATAAAAAATAATTTAAAAAAAAATATATATATTTTTTTTTTCATACTGTCACCAGTCAGTGTCCTTGATCACCGCCATGCCAGTTATATGATGACGCTGTACTGCACTGGTGACAGTATGTAAAAAAAAAATAGTGAAACTAATTTTTTTAATTTTTTAATTTTCCGAAAAATTATGACAAAAAAAATACAACTTCAAAAAACTCGTCATGCCTCTTATGAAGTACGTCGGACTGTCTACTTTGCAAAAAGGGGTCATTTGGGGGATATCTTTACTGTTCTGACATTCTTGGACCTCAAGAAGTTAGATTGGCTGTCAGTACTTCAGGATGGATCAATATTCAGATCTATCCCATAGTTTGTGAACTCTATAACTTTCCTACAAACTAAAAAATACATCCTAATTTGGGTTATTTTCACCAAAGACATGTAGCAGAATACATCTTGGCCTAAATTTATGAAGAACAATTATGTATTTGCAAACTTTTATAACAGAAACAAAAAAAACCTTTTATTTTTTTCAAAATTTTTGGTCTTTTTGTGTTAATTTAGCAAAAAATAAAAACCCCAGCGGTGATTAAATACCACCAAAAGAAAGCTCTCGTTGTGTGAAGAAAATGATAAAATTTTAGTTTGGGTACAATGTTGTATGACCGCGCAATTGTCATTCAAAGTGTGAGAGCGCTGAAACGTGAAAACTGGCCTGGGCAGGAAGGTGTAAAATTGCTCGGTATTGAAATGGTTAAACAAGTATTAGATGATCTGAAACATTCCCTTAGGCTTTGCAATTTATTGAACAAGCCTAAGACCATTGGAATTCTTACCATGTATTAGGAACGTTGTTCCTCTGGCTGAAACTGAAGTCAGTATCATTAGAATGATGACTTGAAAGATGGAAAAATCTTAACCAATGATAAAGTATTGTTTTGTAATAACATTCTGTACATTGGAATTTCAGTTTATCACTGTTTTGGGTACCAAACACATAATCCTAACTACTAATTTGATCTAAACTGACCAGAACATAGCCCTAAGGTAATTTCAGATAAAACAACACCCTCCCTCTAAAAAAGAAAACAAACACCTGTTAAAAGAGACACTATAATAGTCATAGTATAACAAACATGACCAACATATTATTCTGGGTAGCACAATATTGAGTCCATAACACTTCCACAACATTATTATGAACATGAGGCCAGACGTGAGTTTTGCCCCCTAGTGGGGCTTAATTGTAGATTCTACAATTAAACCCCACCAGGGGGCAAAATGAATCAGTGGAAGCAGCCTGTGGAGCGTCTCTTTTCTCTTGTTATTAAAATGGAACTTTAGTCAGAAGATTAAGTCCTGATAGATCACTTCATTCTAGCCCCTTTTTCAGGTATAGCAAAAAAAAAAAATGTCTATACTCTTCAAAATCCAGTAAGGCCCTGTCACTTCCTGCTCTGCACATGCTCAGTTGCTCTCTATTCTTGGCACTGTGCCTAAAATCATAGCCACTAGAGGCTGATCATCTGACAGCTATAGATTTACTGTTGCTGAAGGGAGAAGAAAGCAACATAAATGACACAGGCTGTGCTGTGGGAACACAGATTAGGGAGGGTAAAAATAAAAGGAGTGATGACAGGACAAACTCAGCTGCCAGGGAGTTACTTACAAGGATAGTGTCTTAATGCTATCTTCCTGATATTCTCTCCTTTCTCCTTCATGGGAAGACTGTGAACTTCAGCACTGTAAAGTTTCTGCCAGCTTTCCTCTCTAATAAGCCAAGACATACAATCAAGGCTGGAAATGCACACATTGTAAGTATAGAAAGTTACATATAGTTTTTGAAACCAAGGAAAGGGTGAAAGTTTCCAATAAGAAAGTAACTTTTCTGGTCTTGAACAAGAATAAACAGGAGCAATGCTGGAGGTCATTTACAGCACACACTCATTTTGGTAGCACAATTATTACTGTGTAACAGGGGTGGACTGACAACTCATGGGGCCCCCGGGCAATAGGGGATCATGGGGCCCCTGTGTCCTTGCCCAAACTCCAAAAAGCCTATGAAAAAGGTACCAGGGGCATCTCATGGCGCCCCCTACTGACCCCGGGCCCTCGGCAGTGCCCGAGTTTCCAAATGGTCAGTCCGCCCCTGCTGTGTAATGTATGTTCTTTTGTTAAAGAACAATAATTGTTATCTAACTGTTATGGGTAAAGTTCCCCTTTAACCACTAGGGGAACACCCACAGTACATATACTGTGGCAAGGAGGGCCCTGTGCACAGGATCACGTTTATAAATGTCATCTTGATTTCGGGGTAGGGGGCATGCGTGAGGCACGCAACCGCCCTACCAGTGGCACCGAACGTGGCCGCGAGTGTCAATCACCGGGTCCCAGCCGGTGATTACCCGCCGGAGCCCAGCAATTGCCAGCAAACACTGACAGGGAGCACAGCTGCATTATTTTCAATGGAGCTCTCCTCCCTGTCAGTTTGGGCACACTGATCCGGATGCATGAGCTCAACCTTCCGGATCAGTGTGCTTACAGTGAAGCACAACCCCCCCCCCCTAGTGAAACACTCCCCTCACACAGTTAACCCTTTGATTGCCTTCTAATGTTAACCCCTTCCGCCCCAATGCCATTAGTACAGTGTCAGTGCTTTTTGTTTGCACTGATCACTGTATTGGTGTCACTGGGGATGTCAGTGACCCCAAGTAATTTTCCCCCCAGTGTCAAAATGTCCGCTGCGGTCCCGCCATAAGTCGCTAATCGGTGCCAAAAGTAGCTGATTGCCGCCATAAGTCGCTGATCGCCTCTATTATTAGTATAAAAAAAAAATCCAGTATCTATACCGCCATTTGTAGACGCTATAACTTTCATGTAAACCAATTAATTTACACATATTGGGATTTTTTTTTTAGCAAAGACATGTCGCAGAATACATTTTGGCTGAAATTTATGATGTAATTTGATTTTTAAACTTTTTTACTGGACATGTTTTATAGCAAAATAGTCCAAAATATTGTTTGTTTTCTAAAAATTGTTGGTCTTTTTTCTTATAGCGCAAAAAATAAAAAACGAACAGGTGATCAAATACCACTGAAAGAAAGCTCAATTCGTGGAGAAAAAAGGATGTAAATTTAATATTGGTGCAGCATTGCATGATCGCTCAATTGTCAGTTAACGTAACGCAGAGCCATAATACAAACCACTTATGTAATAAAGTTTGTAGATGCATTGCGGATTTGTAGAGTGTGGCTAGATGTTGTTCTTTTCTACTGGCTTATGGGTCCAAGAATGAGCTTGCACCTACAGCTGGTTCTGCAGGACGGTAGGAGGGTGGCGTAGCAATGGAAGGAGATTTGTACGTAAATTATTCTGGGTGTCGGGTTTAGGTCAGACAATTTACATATTAGGAGTCATTTCATATTCTGAATTGCAAGAAAAATGATTAAGAAATTATATATTTAAAGCACTAAACAGCTCCACCATTGGCGACTACAGAAAAGGTTTTTAGTTTACACCAGAGTTCCTCTTTGCTTAATTTGTTTTATGCTAGATGCTGACTTGCAAAAACAGTTTCTAAGTTCAGAGGAAGATGTCTATCAGAAAGGTTGGCGTGTCTTGTTCAAGCAGGCGTGTCCGGCATAAAACATAAACACAATGGTAATTTAACATAATTGCAATAACAAAAAAGACTTTTCATTGTTTAAACTACAAATAAAAAATGAAACAACCCACAGTAAATCTTCCCTGAACTCGAGAAGGTTGGAAACAATCTTTAGAAAGAAAGTAAGGACAGAAGTCACTAAGAGGGAAAAAACATTCCAGAATCTTTATATAGAGGGTTAGATTTCATAGCAGGAACATCAGCTTCTACTACATGAGACATCAATAGAGAAGGCATAGATATGTTTTGGGCACTTGTTTTGAATTCCAGCAGCAGAAAAGAGAGGAAGCCCTGTGTCGGGAGAAGTTGTTTCTGGAACCTGCCCAATACCCATATTTTATTTTCTAAATTATAGTAACTTGAATTGAACTGTCACAATCCTGTGCAATTCTAACATCATATAGTATAATAAAAAAGGTAATCTTACAGTGATTGTAAACCCATTTTTTAAAATATCTTACTTACCTGCTCCAGAACAGAACAGCCCCGATCTTCCATTTCTCAGGTCCCCCATCGGCACTCCTGTCTTCTTTCCCCTACCAAATGCCACCGGTGCAAGGCACTTGCTATGGTAGAACTTGTGTGGGCTCACACCTGAGCCAGTTATGTGTGTCCATAGCTTAGTCCCGCCACCTGTTCCCTTTTCACTGGCTGTAATTGACATGCTGCTGTCTTTGAGCCTGTGAGGAGGGAGAGAGCTGGGTGAGCTGCATAGCCCTGAATCTAAATCCAGCTCAGGTAAGTATAAGGGGGGCTTCACTCAGAAGGTTTTTTACCCTTTTTGAATCAAGTAATTTTTCTTAAGGTGTTTTTGAATTTTTCTACAAACCAAACAGCAGATAATATATATAAACGTTACATAAAACAATATTACACCAAAACCGGCTGGCGCAAATCTGGGAATTATTTTAACAAGAGCGAAAAACAAGGAAAATTACAACAGATGAGGCTATATGCCTTATAACCAGAAACTATTTTTATATATAGATCGTGCAAAATTACATCACTTATATACAAGATTCCAAGGTCCCAGCTTCAAAAGCAGTATTGAATACCTCCATCAATCCCTGAAGTCTTGTTATTAGACATACTGGTAGCAGCAAATTGTAATTCTTCTAAAGTTAGTGGCTTTTCTAGTGCCTCTCTCTCTAGGACAAACAGGGATGGCAATTTAATAGAATCAAGAAATGACAACGAGTCGTCCTCAAAATAGGATACCTTACTACTGTACAGTAGCCTAAAAAAAAAATCACAAAAGACTGAAGATATCTCTGGAGTGGTATTTAGCACAATATCTGGGGGCCTCTGCAGCTCAGTAACATAGGCCGGTGAACAGTGTGCCCTCGCTATAGTGGCTAGCAAGTCATCCGTACTTTCCCCTTCCTCAAAATAGGGCTGTTGGAGGAAAAATAACTTTTCTGTTCTGCTTTCTTGAGGGAGACAGAGGCATAAGCCTGCTGTGATTGTTGCCATTCACGTGGGATCAGCAATGGTCTCGGCCTTTAAAACTTGAGTGGTTAAATCACATTCCCATTGGCTTGATCGCTGCTTTATACTAGAAATTTGTACTATAAGGACACCTCTTAGGTAGGCCTTCAATGAATGCCAATATATTAGGGAGGGCACAGTTAGTTTGTTAGTAACACTATACCCCTGGAGGTCAATCAGCATACCTCCCGAGGGGGGGGGGGGGAGCCAACCAGTAAGGATTCACTTTCCAAAAGGTCCAAATAGGATTTGACCTCAAAACAGCTTTAGGACTAAAAGGGAATGGTCAGGAAGACCTCTAGGCTATATCAGAGATAAAGGACAGCATCCTAGTTGTTCCCAAAGCCAAGTCAATTCTCAACAGGGTTTTATGGGTACGTGAGAAGCACAAAAAGTGTTTCTCTGTAGGGTGTCGTAGCCTCCAAATATCTACCAATCCAATATAATTAGCAAAGGCTGAGTTCTGCGAAGGCACTGGTCCCGTGGTAGAACCATACTTATCCAGAGATGGGTCACCATAATTATTGAAGTCCCCTACCAACAACCAAGGGACATCTGGTTTATCTGAAGTAATCTTTAGAAAATCCCTAAGGATGTCAGGTGAGTAGGGAGGAGGGATAAAGATGTTAGCCACTAAGTCTGGTTTCCTAAACAATGTACAATACAGAAAAATATACCTCCCCGTCATGTCCCGCTGGACCTGGCTGCAGGAGAAGTCCACCCCATTAGCTATTAACATAGATACCCCTTTAGAATAACAGGTATGAAGTAAAATGATATTGAGTACCATAGGTAGTACGTTTCAAATATTTCAGAGTATATGAACAAAGGTGGGTCTCCTGAAAACAGAGCACAGAAGGAGAATGACATTTCAAAGTAGCAAACACAGTTTGTCACTTGGTGGGATCACCAAGTCCTCTCATATTCCAGGATATTAAAACGTCAGTTAATGTACCCATAACAGTTCAGCAAAAATCAAGGTGTAACAGAATTTCCTACTCCAGCAAGTGGAGCCAAAAAAGTGTAATGGAAACCCCATGATATACAACAGAGTGAGAGAGTTCAGAACATATACAATCACTGCTTTGAGGGGACTGCCTCTTACTTCTTCAGAGAGCAAACCTCTGAGAATAGCACCGATCTCTGGCACAGACAATCAAATATTTTGCACGATCAGGAAAAACTGCAAACCAAGAGTCATCAAAAAGGAGAAAACAACTGAAAAACACAAAAACAAGGAAAAATACAATCAACCTGTAAAATAACTTGCTCCATGCAGGATCCACAACCTGGGGGGCCATGTGACCAGGAAGAGAACCTGTGATGAATGAGCCTTTACTGGACACTGTACAAGGCCCAGATACCAACCAGAGTGAAAAAAAAGGTTGTCACCATAATAAAAGTGAAAAAAAAAATAACAGGAACACTATTTGCAATGATGCTATTCATCTGTCTAGGCTGAGCTTCACAGAACTTCAGAAAGAAACAGAAGATAATCTTCATTGGGCATCAAGGTGGGTTGGAAGAGCGACCGGGTCACTTATATTCATTCAGCCACTGAGCAGCTGCAGCTGGCGAATCAAACAAACAATGGGTAGTACTATGAGCAACTACCTGCAGCCTAACCGGATATAACGTGGAGTAACTAAGATCCAATTGGCGCATCCTTTTCTTCACATCAGAATACTTAGTCCGTTGGCGCTGTACTTCCACCGAAAAATCAGGAAAGAAGAATATTTGTGAGCCATCTTCAGAAACAGACCATCGCTGTCTTGCCTTCTGTAGAATGATGTCTCAATCCTGATAATTAAACATCCATATGAGAAAGGTTCTAGGAGGTGCTCCCGCTGGTGGCGGTTTAGATGGAACTCTATGCGTCCTCTCTATAGCAACTAAAGGGGTAAAATGTTCAGCCCCAAATGTAGTTTTAAGCCAGTTTTCCACAAAGTCCACTGGATTCTTACCCTCCATTCCTTCAGGTAGTCCCACCATACTAACATTATTCCGGCGTAAACGATTTTCCAAGTCCTCCAAATGAAAGTCATGACTAGCTAACTTCTGAGCTGTAGATTTAGTAGATTGCAGCAAGGGATGAACAGAGTCCTCCAGCACACTAATTCTGTCTTCCACTGCAGTAACCCTTTCTCAAAGTTGCATAAGTCTTGTCTGATTAAAGAAATATCTTCCCTCATGCCTCCGAATCCCTGGGTTAGATTAGTAAGAGAGATATTACAGGTGACAATTGCTGACATAAAATCTTTTAATGTCAGTTCTGTGTACTCCAACAGGGATGGAGTCAGAGTTTGATGAAGGGTTACTTACTGCACCCTCAGGGATAGTCCATGTGGCTGCAACCTTGTCAGGAATGGACTCAGCACTGGTGGTGGGACTCACCTGCTGTGTGGGCTGCAATACCAGGGCTGACCAGCGGGTGCTCTCAGCAGCCAGAAGCTCACTCCTGTAGTCAGCCAACACCTGGGGCTGATTGCAGGAGGTGTATTTAAGGAATGACCAGGCCTGTGATCAGGGCCTTGGTGAATGTTTCCCATGAGCCCCTGTACCTGGTATCCTGTGTTCCTGCCTCGTTGCTGACCTTGCTTTGATCCTGACCTCTGCTGACCGTCTCCTGTTGAACCCCTGGCTTGCCTGACCATCCTTCTGCCTGATCCTCGGTACCGCGCTGCCCGCTACCTGCTGAACCTGGCTTGTGACCCCGACCATTCTCTGCTTGCTCCTCCTGTACCACGCTGCCCGCACGATACCGGCCCGGCCTGTCTGACTACGCTTACTTCACCCGACGATCCATCCATCCCGCACGGATCACCTCTAGTAAGTCTGCCTGCCTCTTCCCATCAGACTCCGTTCCTGCACTCCCCTGCCAGTACTCTCTACCACAGCTGGACGCACTGAGGGGTCGCGACCTGGTTCCAGTCTGCACCAAGTCCATCCCCACCATCAGGGGCCCTGGTGAATAGCAGGCTGGGACTTAGACCCCGCGCCCTGAGGAAATCCGTACTGTGGGCTTGGCCTGCCTGACCGCTCCACCTCTCCAGCCCTGACTGCACTGGTACCTATTAGTTTAAGGTTTATTGCACCTGGTTGTACATATTTATGTAAGTGTTGAGTTTGATTGTTTGCACTGCGTTTATGTTTGTGTTGTCTTTAATAAATTATATTGTGTTACACGCTATACCTGAAGTCTGTGTTTCTCTGTGTCGGTCCACACACCTCTGGTCATACCTGGAGCCCTGACACTGACAAACTTCCTCCCAGGCTGGTGAAGTAGAGGCTGAGGAAGCAGCTAGCCCAGCCGGAGGTATGGTATTATAGTATTATGATTTACGGAGTAGCGCAACACTGATTCACTTTATATTGGCTTATAGCAGATGTCTCCAAACTGTGGCCCGGGGGCCAAATGCGGCCATTTGTCCTTGGGGCAATATTCCTCTGAATGATATAAGGCACTATTCCTCCCACTGACACCAACAATGGTGTACTATTTCTTCTCCTGATACCAATGATGGAATACTATTCCTTCCACTAATACCAATGATGAGGCAATACTCTTCCTTTTACTGACCACCAACCCTGAGGCCATGTTTATTCTCACTGCTGCTGGGCCTGGGACATTTTCTACCCTTACTGACCACAATTCGGCCCCCCTAAAGTCTGAGATACAGTAAGCTGGCACTTTGAATTAAAAGTTTGGAGACCCCTGGCTTATAGGGATGCAGCCTCAAGTAAAACCCAAAAAACAATTAGCCATACTGGCATAGGTGTTGCTTTTTGCAGACAGAGAAAGGTGTTTGTCCTAAGCTGGGAAGCCACAGAGAAAAAACTGTTTTGCCATTATGAGGGTCTAATCTGCTACATATAATAGCTGTTGAATAATCTGAATCATAAAAAAAAATACATTTTCAGAATATTTGAAACGGAACAAATGTTGGTTTTGAGCACGACCTTCCTTTCATATATGATGAACATTATGGCATTCATCATTGAACTTTATACATTATTCACACAGCTTTGCCTTATATTCAAAAAATGTCTTCCTTCTAGTGCAGGGGTATCTATCTGAACAACATGGGAGAAGTCAAAGATCACCTGACACGATGTCAGCCAATGTCACCTCCTCCCACCTGATTTAAACCTCTAATGGCAGTACTATTGTGTCCCAATCACATACTTTACACGGCAATCATGGGTTTAAATCAGGTGTTGAGGAGACAACATACCACCTCCTCACCACCTGTAAACACACTCGGATTGCTTTGCAGAGGAGCAGCAGTGTCCACTGTACTTGTGAATGAGCCCTTAGTTGCATCTGGCAATAGCACGCTTAGGGCTCATTCACATGTAAAGTTGGGGGGTGGTTGAGTCGTGGTTTTCCCACTCCCAATCCCTACCCCCTTTAGCTTCTGAGGGAGCAGTCAAAGGAGTACACATGGCGCAGCAGGAATTACACCCCCTGTTACTTTTGGTAGGTGCTACCGCCTGTCAGTCGAGACTCATTCAAGTAAATAGGGTCACTCTGCAACTGCATGCTTCTGTGGGGTCCAAGGGGTTAAAGCAGGTGGTGAGAAAGCAACACACCACTGCCTGTTTACCCCTTGTTTGCTGTATTGCACATGGTTTCAAGGCACTTGCAGAGTGGCCTCATTCACTTGAATGGGTCATGTTTGGCAGGTGCTACACCCACCAACCATGACAGGGCATAGGAGCCAGTACTACAGATGAGGTATCAGCTTATGTGGCTCTTGCTCCCTACTACAGCTCCAACTTTACAAGTAGTTCCTCTGCATTGCACTCCACTTGATGCTCTGGGATCGCGGGTCAGCAAGCCCTGACCATGATCCACCAGTTATCTAGTCAAGATCTACTGGTTGCTGACCCCTGGTCTAGTGTATCAAAGTGTATTTACAGCCAATTTTTTTCGTTTTGGATAGTCTGAGAACTTTTTTTTTTTTTATGATAGTTTAGGTTTTTACAGCTATCCTGGGCTCTGTTTTACATACTTTTTCTTCACTTTCTGTCCCAAGAACAACCTTTTCATCAGGAAGCAAGGGAAGGAAACGCTTCAACAGCAGCTTTCTTCAAACTAAACTCCTATTTCTCCCCCACCCTTTGACTCTCTTCCCCAACGAGTCCATTAGTTTAAAAAAAATCCAAAACATAAAACTCCCTTTTTCCTAACTGATTCCGCAATCATGTGAAGTCTTCTATCTTCTTGTGTAGCTTACATAGTACATTTTCATAGGTCTGTAATTTTTTACCAGTGAATTACTATCTTTATGAGTCATCTTCTGGATAACACAACAATTTATATGTAAGTATCAAGCACGTGGTGATCTTTCCGATTCAGAGGTGACACCCAAGTGTTTAGCTGCCTTGCCTTATTGGTATTATCAATGATTCCATCATCATTTATTATAGGGAAATAAACATAACTATAAGGCTAAAATATGTTTAACCCTTTCACTGCCAGAGCTGGTTTTGCATTTTTGCACACATGTCTAGGCCTGAAGATTACACAAAACCCCCAAACATTATATATTTTCTGTAAGCAGACACCCTAAAGAATAAAATAGTGGTAGTTCCAATTTTGTATGTAACATGATAATACTGCAAAGGTCTAGCAAATGCAAAATTTCAGTAACAAAATACATTAAAATGAATTTTAGGGCAAACAAACGCAATACATTACCCACATTTTTGGTAAAATATAAAAGATGAGGTTGCACCAAGCAAATAGATACCCAACATGTCAAACTTTAAATTTGCGTTCGCCTGTGAAATGGCGACAAACTTCAGTAACCTATGTTTTCTTTAAGCGACACTTCAAAGACCCCTACAGGTCATCAGTTTAGTGTTACGGAGGAGGTCTTGTGTTAGAAATATTGCTCTTAACTTGGTATGTACAATGATATGTAACATGTGTATCACAATTGACGTTTTCACGCATAGGTACCCACGATGCGTGTGTGTATGTTCATATGTGCATATCTGTAGGGGTGAGGGAACTCAATATTTTTGGGGGGAGGATGTTATGTGCTTGGGTGTAACTTTATTTTTTTGCAAAAAACAAATGTTTTTGCTTAACTTTTTTTTCATCACATAGGAGACACAAAGTCCCCTATGTGATGATTTTTAGGTGACAGGTTCTCTTTATTGAGAAACATGTCTCCTCGGAGCTCCACTGGATATATTACAATGCAGATTGTATTACAATATATTTCCCTTTGGCTATTCTATGGAAAAGTGACAGCGGTGACCCGAAAGTGACATAATACATGCCGCTTTCCGGGTCACAGCAAGACGTGGACCCACCCGCCAGCACCATGTCAGCATGGGGCCCGCAGATGGGAAAACGGAGCCTGGAATACATGATGGCAGCACACGTGGGGGACGCTACTGGGAGCTGTGGAAGCAATCGGGCGGCAGCATAGCCATCCGATCGCTTCCACCTTACGGACCTGGCCGCGAAAGGGTTAATCAGTACAGTTTTGGTTAATTTAGAACAAATCTAAGCATGGGGCAGGGTGTCAATTATATGCTTCCTCTTTAGTGCCGCCTTTTGTAGAACACATCCTTGTAGCTACCTGGTTCTATACACCTAGTGTTTTATATGCTGAATAAACTGTTTATTTTCCAATATATTATCCACTTCTGAACCATCCATCCGCAATGTACTGCAGACAGGCGGCCCATGCAGGCAAAGCAACGTACTGGTACGTCACTGACTGCTTCATTGGGATGAAAAACAAAGAGATGTCTTAGTAAAAGCAGCACATAATACACACATTATACATTGCTGGACACACAATTAACCCCATGATTGCCCTAAAAAAAAATTTTCTACCAAAGACATGTAGCAAAATTTTGGCCAAAATTTATGAAGAAATTCGTTTCTTTTTTAATTGGATATGTTTTATAGTAGAAAAGAAAAAATATTGTTTTTTTCAGAATTTTTGTTCTTTTTTCATTTATATCACATAGAAAATTAAAAGCCCAGTGATCAAATACCACAAAAAGAATTTTCTATTTGTATGAAAACAAATGATAAAAATTTAATTTGGGTACAGTGTTGCATGACCGTGCAATTTCAAGTTAAAGTAGCGCAGTGCTAAATAGGAAAAAATGGCCTGGTCATGAAGGAGGGTAAAACCTTCTGGAGCTCAAGTGGGTAAGTGTAAATGTAGAAACAGATAACCAGAATGATTAGTAATTAAATACTTCTTCCACTACCCATGCCACCAAGCAATTTTATGAATTCGTCCCATGAAGGCCGCTGAAAAAATGACACTTCTGGGATTGTCAATCTCTTTGGTCCTCCGCAGTTCTCACTGGTTCCGCCTTCCGACCTCCACGTCACCACTAAAGTAGTGATTTGGAGGTCAGATGGAGGAACCCGTAGTAAGGTATTTCAGCTCCATTATTACCCATCCCAGCAAGACTGGGATTATTAAAATCTAATGTGTAATGCACTCAGGCTGCATATGCAATATTAAATATGGAACTCTTACTTTTTTTCTTGACGAAGTGATACATCGAGGGTTAAAAAACCCTGTGCTGGCACCACACAGGAGAGTCGGACCTCTGTTTTCACAATCGAGGAGGCAGCCTGGCTCTTCAGCAGTCCAACACCACCTCCCCAAAACACCACTTCAATCAATCATGCTATCCTGGGAGTGAGAGCTCTGTTTATTGGAGCAGTGTAGTGGCATGTTGGGTTGGTGGAGCACCGGGCCACTGCCTTGTGTGAGAGGACCCTAGTCCAACTCTTCAATGTGCTGCCAGCCCAGGGTATATGAACCTTTGCTGCATCCCTTAGCAGTTAAAACATGTAAAAGAGGCCCATATTTATACTGGAAATGCAACCTGACTGCAATTCAGGAATAAAAAGAAAGTGTTCAGTTGGGCTTCAACAGATAGACTTAAAGAAATAAATAAAATATATATAAAACCAAAGTTTTTTAGTATTGGATAGAGCAGGGAAGAGTTGAAACACCTGCCAGGTTTTCTCCTTTTTTTTTGCTACGTTTCTCATTGAGAAGACTATCCTTTGCTGTCTGTCCGCTACAACATGAAGCAAGGGGAAATTTCCCATAGTGTGAGAAATCCTCTCCATCACCAAAATAAATGTCCCTGCTGAAAGGTGTCTCCTCTATTATTGTTCTGGTGATAACTTACATTTTTTTTAAATTTCCCTCACTTTCAGTCCCAGTAACAATGATCTCCAGGACTAATGAAGAGGGGGACTCTTCCCTATTCTATCCAAAATGTAAAAAAAAGGGATAGAGTGGTCTCAGTCTGGTACTTTATATACAGCTGGGAGTGAGCCACATTGGAGTGAAGGTTATGATGCTGATTACTGTAGCTACCCATATGGAAGAAAAATATATTTGAAATACTACAATTTTGGCCATATTCAATATATTTCAATATATATATATATATATATATATATATATATATATATAGCGTTTTTATTACAAAATATATAAAAACTATTTTTAAAAATACATTTCAATTATACTTTATGTCTTTAAAAATACAAATCTACATTTTTGGAATGCATTTAAAAATATACGTAAACATATATGAAAAAATTTATTTTTAAAATATATTCTTCAAATTTTTTTTAACCTTTAAAAAGTAATTTTAACATATATTTTTACATATATTTTTAAATGCATTCCAAAAATGTAGATTTGCATTTTTAAAGACAGACGGTACATTTGAAATGTATTTTTAAAAAAATGTGTCATATATTTTGTAATAAAAATGCATTTCAACATGCAGTATATATGTATATGTTTTTTTAAATATATTTTGAAATATATTGAATACGGCCCAAATTGTAGTATTTCAAATAGTATATGTCAATATATTTGGGAAGAATATTTTTTAAATATATTTCAAATATTTTTTTCTTCCATGTGGGTACCACCTTAACCCCATTCCCAATGAGGCACTTGATGTACTGAGGTTCTTCTAGAGCTGTGGGAACTTTGGGTGGCATTAAGATCTATGCCAGCTGCACGTCTTTCCCAGGGTGTCATGGCTACATTTTTCTTTCATCTCAGCCTGATAATGTATTGGTTAATACACTGACGTTCACAGCAAAGTCATACCAAAATCAGCTCCCGGGTTTGCAGATTCCAGCAGCTCCTGACCTTCTTGACCCCAGTTAAAGATGTAACAATTTCCATAATCTTGGTGGAAAATATGGGTGAAATTTCTGAAAAAGAGAGCAATGATTTTTATTTTTCTATTTCCTACTACAAGTTTTTACCACTTTTGCCTTTCATTCCCTATACCCATCTTGAGTTTAGTTGTGTTAGTAGGTTTGGATAAGCTTTAAACTGCTGCAGTAAAAACAATGAAGGTTTCTGCAATAAACATGATTTGTATGGAACCATACAATATTTAACATTCAATGTAGTGTGGGTGTATTCCACCTTCAAAGTAAATAAGTCATATTTACATTTTTAAAACAGATTCTCTATCTAAAGTGGTAATAAAAATCTAGAGAAAACCAGTTTCAACTATACACTCAGTCTGAGAATTTTCATCAACGTTTCAGTCACACCGGGTAAGTCCTAGGTTTCCACAAAAAAAAACAAAACACTTCTACAGAACCTTGATTTGCCTGCTGTCAGAATTTAAAAAAGAGAATTTGTCACTACATGTAATATTGCAATGTCTATACTTTGCCCATTGACACCCCTTTTTCCTAAAGGAGAAGTACGGCCAAAGCTCTTTTGGCTGTACTTCTCCTGTGGGTCATAGGAGTGCAGTTCATTCTGCACTCCTATGACCTGAAGCCCACTGTCAGCTGATGTCACTCATCCAGTCCATGCTGGGGAGAGACCCTGAGTTGTGATCCACCCCAAAGTCTGGAGTGGGACCAGGCTCAGCCTATCAGCTGATAACCTGAACCAGCTGCTTGTTCCCCCTCCACAGCCCAGCGCTTCACTGAGCACGGGAAGGGGGGGGGGGGGGAGAGCAGAAAGCGGTGACTGACAGTCACCACTCTCTGCTCACAGTGGCAGTAAATAAATAAATAAAACAGAACAGAAAATAAAAGAATAGAACAGAATACAGTACAGTGGCAGTAAATAAATAAATAAAACAGAACAGAAAATAAAAGAATAGAACAGAATACAGTAGAAAATAATAGTGTAAAACAGAACAAAATAGAATAGAAAATAAAGGAATAAGAAAAGCATAGAATCAATTAGAATAGAATAGAAAAGATTAGAATATAAAATCAAAGAATTGAATAGAAAATAATAAAGTAAAACAGAGCAAAATAGAACAGAAAATAAAGGAATAGAATAGAATTGATTAGAGTAGAATATATTAGAATAGAAAATCAAAGAATAGAATAGAAAGAGTAGAAAAGATTAGAAGAGATAATCATAGAATAGAATAGTATAGAAAAACAATAGAGTAGAATAAAATAGAAACAATATAACTGCCTTCTGTAATTCAAATTTTGAATAGAATGGATTTGAATTCAAACAGAATACATTAGAATAGAATAGAAAATAATAGATTAGAAAAGACTAAAATATTTTACAAAACATTTTGAGCTGCACTATGGTGTCGTAAGTATTGATCAACAAAGAAATTTTGGTTGAAATAGAAATTTCCAATATGGTCATGCAACTCTTCATTTAGCCCCAGGGGCGGACTGAACGTTTGGAAACTCGGGCACTGCCCAGGGCCCAGGGTCAGTAGGGGGCCCCATGAGATGCCCCTGGTACCTTTTTGATAGGCATTTTTGAGTTTGGGCAAGGACACTGGGGCCCCATGATCCCCTATTGTCCGGGGGCCCCATGAGTTGTCAGTCCGTCCTTGTATAGCCCATATACCATCATAAACACATATGGACTGTGGACTATATATTGTAACCTTAGAATTATTATCAAATCCATTAGAATTGTTTTCAAATTTGTTTGAATTATTTTGAAATCCGTTCAAAATTTTGATTAGTTAAATAATGAATCAAAATGAAACAAAACTATTTTTTTCATTTTGCACATGTCTACGTAGTAGTAGTAGAAGCTGAATGATCAATGAGTGGGGTTGAATCAGCAAAAGGACTGTCAACCTGCCTTGAACAGTTGGTGCATGACGTAACTGAAGATACTGAAAAAATCTACAAGTAGGGATATTAAATTCCTCCTGTAAATCCGTAAAGGATTTTAGCTGATTATCCTTGTATAGCTGGTGTATATAAAGAACACCTCTAGAGGAGCAGCCTTCAAAGCCCTGTAATTTACCCAACTCATCCAATCTTCCTCCCTCCCAAATGGGGTGATCTCTCGAATTGAATAACTTTACTAGTGTTACCCAACCAGTATTTTCTTGGCTCCCTCACATTTCGTACCTGTAACTGCACGCATGTCCTCCAAACATGCAGGTGAGAATCATGTCCTCTGCCTGGTATCCCATTTTAATCTTTTCATCTTCTGGTATTTGGGAAAAGATGTTGGAAAACTGAAGCAGGTACCATTCTTTTATAGCATGAACACCACTTGTAAAATTACGATAGCTGCACTGCGTCCCATTGTTGGTGCACTGTAGGAAAAAAGGGGAGAAAATACTATATGAGGGACACAGACCTTGATTTTATACATAAATGTACACTCTGCTGTTCTTATTAGCTTTTGGAGAAGACCTTTGAAAAAAGCTGGTCATAGGCGGATCCCAGCTGAACCGTATGAATATCGATCAGTGTGTGGCCATCCCTGTTCAACAGGAGTGGATCATTAGATTGACTTCTGTCAAATTAATAAGTTGGGAAATGGAAGTAACTATCAGAATACAATGCCCATTAACCTACCTGTACAGGGTCAGAGGGGCTCCATAATGAAAGAGAGAGAATAGAAGATCTCATCGGAGCAAAGTAGGAAGATTACAAGGCAGAGGCAATGCCTAATGGTGGTTATAGATGAGATTGGGTTTGGCCTGAACTTAGAAGCAGCTACTAGTGCCAGCCCAATTTCCCACATACAACCTGCACATACAAAAAAAATGGACAGAGAAGCTAATGACATCATTGATCTAACACGGCCTCATGGCCATACTAGGTCAATATAATTTATGAGGTCATGTTAGGTTAATGATGTCACAGGCATCCCCACCCCTTGTAAGTGCAGATATAGGGTGGGGAATCTCCCTTCTGCAGCTGATTGGCTGGACAATTACAGCTTACTTCTGGGTTCCACCAAACTTAGCATTCACTCAAGCATTTCATGTATGTAGCATTGTATGTAAGGGCTGTCTTAATGCATGGGCACTGCCCAGGAGCCCCAAGTGCCTGGGAGTCCCAGGATAATCTTGCATTACATTATATTTGTCAACTGTCCCGGATTTGCTGGGACAGTCACTCTTTTTACTAAGCGGTCCCAGGATGGCTCAGGCAGCATCCCAAAACCTGGGATGTGCCCTCCAGATCCCAGTATTGTACAATGCTGACCCCCCCCCTATACTGTGCCCTTCTGCCCCCCCCTTCCCCCCCATACTGTGCCCTTTGTGTTGATTAGTCCTTGATCTATAGCATGTTTTCTTATTGTGTAACCAGTTCCGCACCACCCTATAGCAGAAATACTGCTACAGGGTGGCACGGTTGAGCAAAATCACACACATATATATGTGTATATATATATATATATACGTGATTTTGCAGTTCCAGGTAGGGGGTGCGTGCCCTACCCATGCCGCTGTTTGTGGCCTTGGCTGTCAATCACCGGGTCCCAGCCGGTGATTACTCACCAGCACCCAGTGATCGCCGAGTATCTCCAATTGGGGAGAGACCTGAGTATAAACAATACAGATCTCTCCCCTGTCATCTCCCGCACACTCGTTTGTATGGCTCTGCATAGCAGAGCCATACAAAGCAGTGTGCTTACAGTAAAGAACACACACAGCATACTGTGAAAGAGCACACAGTTAACCCTTTGATCGCCCCAGATGTTAACCCCTTCCGGCCCAGTGCCATTAGTAGAGTGTCAGTGCTTTTTATTAGCATTGATCACTGTGTTGGTGTCACTGGGGATGTCAGTGACAAGAAGTAAGTTTCCCCCCGTGACAGAATGCCCGCTGCAGCCCCGCTATAAGTTGTTGATCGCCGCCAAAAAAAAAAATATATATATATATATAAAAAGTATATATACCACCATTTGTAAATAGTACAACTTTCATGTAAACCAATTAATTTACACGTATTGGGATTTTTTTTAGCAAAGACATGTAGCAGAATACATTTTGGCCTAAACTTATGATGAAATTTGATTTTTTAAATTTTTTTACTGGACTTTTTTAATAGCAAAAAGTAAAAAATATTGTTTTATTCTCAAAATTGCCTGTGTTTTTTTTATTTACAGCGCAAAAAATTAAAAACCGCTCAGGTAATCAAATACCACCAAAAGAAAGCTCTATTTGTGGGGAAAAAGGACATACATTTCATTTGGGTGCAGCGTTGCATGACCATGCAATTGTCAGTTAAAGTAATGCAGCGCCGTATTGCAAAAAATGGCCTAGTCAGGAAGGGAGGGAAATCCTCTGGAGGGCAAGTGGTTAAAATCACTTTAATTGAAAGTGCTAATAAATATATGTTTAATTCTATCAACTATGTGTACTTGGTACGTTAGTTGGTAAATTGGGGCAAAGAAACAGCAAACCCAAATACTCCTGCGCTTAGGGATGGACTCAGTATAGATTAGGACCACATCACAAATGTCCTGGAATATGCACGCCTTGCTGCCCTCAAAAGACCAGGGAAGTCCAAATGTACTGAATAGAGAAAAAAACCAAACAGGGGGCGCAACAGCCTAGTGCATTACCTTAAAAAACGTATTTAATAAATGATAAAAGTAGGTATTGTACTCACAAAACGACAATAGAGTCAAAGGCACATCACAAAAGAACAACTCTGTCCAATCCGCACTACGTGTCTGTCAGCAATGGGGGCTGTGGACTTCCAACATGCTAACGCGTTTCGAGCACTTGCCTCTTCCTCAGAGCTTGATGAAGAGGCAAGTCCTTGAAACGCGTTAGATGTTGGAAGTCCATTGTGTACTTCCAACAGGCTAATGAAACAGCGTTTCGAGGACTTGCCTCTTCCTCAGAGCCTGAGGAAGAGACAAGTCCTCAAAACGCGTCAGCCTGTTGGAAGTCCACTGTCCCCATTGCTGACAGACACGTAGTGCGGATTGGACAGAGTTGTTCTTTTGTGATGAGCCTTTGACTCTATTGTCGTTTTGTGAGTACAATATCTACTTTTATCATTTATTAAATACCTTTTTAAAGGTAATGCACTAGGCCAGTGCGCCCTCTGTTTGTTTTTTTTCTCCATTTATTAAATTACGGCAGGCTGGTAGGGGCCCCAGTGCATTACTTTGCCCAGGGGCCCATGATGCTATTAAGACATCCCTGTTGTATGTATTATACTCTCTATAAACAATGATATACCCAGGTATACAGTATATTGCAACAAATTGCACAACCCTGTGATGTGACCTGCAATCCCAGTCACTCTGTATAAAAGTGACTTTACAATTTCTGGCTGCTGTTCCCATTGCTTGAGAATGGCTTTACTGTGTCTTTATGCTCTGTGATCGAATACTTTGATTGCTCTGATTATATGGCTGCAATAAGTCTAGCACCCAGTGCCAGGAGGTTGTGTCACCTGCCAGTCCAGACCTCCTACCTAGGAACCAGGAGAAAGAACGTTTAAAGGCCTTATTATACTGTGTAATGACCAGGTGCATTGATCTCGCCAACTGATTGATCCACCCCTCACAATGTGTCAGCAAATAACGTCTACACAGCCTAAAATTCTCACAAAGACATAATCCCCATAAAAAGTGCTTTCATCATTCTTGTAAAAACAGGTTAAATTATGACTTGGTGAAATTATGGTTGTAACTGTGACTCCACCAAGTACGATCTTGTACCTTACTAATAACCATCTAATAACCATCTGTTTCTGAAGTGCCCCTAGAAACTCTTTTCTTTCAGAAAAAGACACAAACGTTTACTGATTTGTATGATACTAACCCTTCTAACAGTCAGGACACCTAAATACATTCAATGTGCCTCAAAACTAACTTTGACAGTTACTTTTCATTAAAAAGAAGCCACCGCCTACTCACAGAGTAGAAAAGCCTGACAACTTCCTACAGGCTGTAGAGAAAGACCCTTGCTCTCTGTAGAGAAGCAGTGGTCTCTCTGCAGAGGTCCAGCGCACTCCCTGCTGAGTCAGACCTATAGCTCTCCAATGAGCAAAGTTCATGTTTTCTCCAGATTTGGCAGCTCTGATTTTGAATAAGTAAGCGGCATGTTGGACCTCTGCAGAGAGACCAATGCTTCCATACAGAGAACCAGGGCCTTCTCTACAGGATGCTGGCAGGGGATAACATTTCTACCTAGGCTGTGCCATACTAACCAGGGTGCAGGAGCCATACAAACCAGTGTGCAGGAGATGACAGGGGAGAGATCTTGTTTATACACAGGTCCCTCCCTCATCAGAGATACTCGGTGATCACTGGGTGCTGGCGAGTAATCACCGGCCGGGACCCGGGGATTGACAGCCGAGGCCAACAAATGTGGCATGGGTAGGGCACGCACCCCCTACCTGGAACTGCAAAATCAAGAATATATACATGATTTTGCGCACCGGTGCCACCCTGTAGCAGTATTTCTGCTATAGGGCGGTGCGGAACTGGTTAAACAATAAGAAAACATGCCATAGATCAAGGACTAATCAACACAAAGGGCACAGTATGTGGGGGTAGGGTGAGGCAGAAGGGCACAGTACAGGGGAGTGGTCAAGATGGTACAATACTGGGATCTGGAGGGCACATTCCAGGTTCTGGGATGCTGCCTGGGCCATCCTGGGACCGCTTAGTAAAAAGAGTGACTGCCCCAGCAAATCTGGGACAGTTGACAAGTATAATGTAAAGCAAGATTATCTAATTATTATTTCTAATTACAGGTAATAGTAGAATTTTGCTGCCTGGGCCTTCCTGGGACAGCTTAGTAAAAAGAGTGACTGTCCCAGCAAATCCAGGACAGTTGACAAATATAATGTAATGCATGATTATCTAATTATTATTTCTAATTACAGGGAATAGTAGAATGTTGCACTACTTTTAGCTAGAGGCAGGTCTTCTTTACATTAGTGTTGCCCTCTGAAGAATGATCCATGGTGGATTGCTTTTCAAAGGGTGTTTGACAGGTGACTGGAAGGCAATATGTCACTTCCTCACTACCTGTTTTATCTTAAACAATCCTGCACCACCATTCTGCAATTTCATGCATTGCACATAGTTGCAAGGGGGTTGCAGCACAGCCCCCTTCACTTGAATTGGCTGTGTTTACAAGGGAGTACTGCCCGCTGAACATGACAGGGGGTGTAATTCTTGCCACGGCATGTGCACACTCCTGTCCAGCTGCCTTAAAGCAGAGGTCCACCCAAAAGTAGAATCTCCGCTTGTTTACCTCCCCCCCCCCTTCACTGCCATTTTTGGCATCTTTTTGAGGGGGAGCGGGTACCTGGTTTTGACAGGTACCTGCTCCCACTTCCGGCTCAGTTTGCCGCAGCAAAGTGAGCTGGAAGTTCGGCCCCTTTCTTCCTCCTGCAGTCTCCTGGAAACCTTCACGGGTCCCAGAAGAATGCTGGACCAATCAGGATGCGCAGCGCGACTCGCACATGCGCAGTGTGCCCCCGACTGTGAAGCAACAATCTGTCACAGCTTGCTGCCCACAGTTAAGATGCCAGTACTGAGGAGAGAAGGAGAGAAGGGACGGCGTGGGTGAGAACATTGCTGGACCCCGGGACAGGTAAGTGTATGTTTATTAAAAGTCAGCAGCTACAGTTTTTGTAGCTGCTGATGTTTAACAAACACAAAAACAGCTGAAATTCCGCTTTAAGGGGGGCAGTAAAAACATGATTTTGTATAAACTTTAAAATGAATTTCAGATATGGTATATTTTTACATAGTTACTGTATATTGGTAGTAGTGCCACCACCTTTCCTCTCCACCTCGTCCAATCAGAGAACACTTTGCATTCATGCAAAGAATTCTCTGAATGGCGCCTGTGGTAAGAGGCCAACCTCCTGTGTTCAGAATGCATCAGGGCAACCGCTCAGCACACGACTTGGAAGCAAGTGGAGATCACTGGAGTAGATGTGTCTTCTTCAGTGATTTCCAACTGTCAGGGGCATCAGCCAGGTATAGTATATACATAGCTACATTGGCCCAAGCTGAGCCAATGTAAAAATATAGCACACCATTTTAATTATGTAGTTTTAAAAAAAATGATTACATTGATTGTTAAATTCAGTTAGAAAAATTAACTGTTTGATTCAAACTTTTTTTTCAGCCGTTTGAGTTAACGTCAGCTTTGAAAATCACACTTCTGATGAATTATTTGAGAAAAAAAGAATCCTTTCTATGCAACCGTTTCCCAGCTCCAAGCCTGTCCTTCCTATAAAGACTATTACAGTTGTGTTCAAAAGTTTGCATACCCTTGGAGAATTATATACAGTATGTACCAATTTTAACCCCTTTACGCCGGCCGCACTCAAATGTGCGGCCTCCCGGCGTCTGGGCCTAGACGCCGAGCATCCGCACATTTGCGTTCATGTAACATATGTGCTGAGAGCGTGCGCCCTGCACGCTCCTAGCACACGTGTGCGATACTCACGGAAAGGTCCCGGTCCGCTCTTTCGATTGGGACCTTTCCCAATCTTGTGGTCACATGATCCCTAAACCACGCCCCACCAGCCCCACCTCCTGGGCCTAGACGCCGAGCGGTCGCACATTTGCGTTCATGTAACAAAAAACATATGTGCTGAGAGCGCGCGCCCTGCACGCTCCCTGTGCGGTACTCACGGAAAGGTCCCGGTCCGCTCTTTCGATCGGGACCTTTCCCAATCATGTGGTCACATGATCCCTAAACCACGCCCCGCCCGCCCCGCCTCTTGGCGTCTGAAACTCCTAAAGGGCCGGGAGGCGCCGGTGGGAAGGGGTTAAAGAAAACATAAGTGAGCAGACAAAACATTTCTTTTATTTCTTATGGTATTCATATTCAACTGTAGGTCATAACAGAATGGCACAACCATAAAACAAAACATGGCAACAAGTAAACAAATGTAATGACCCCCTGTTCAGAAGTCTGCATACCCTGAGTTCTTATTACTGTGTATTACCCCCTTTAGCATCTATGACAGCATGCCGTCTTTTATAATAGTTGTCTATGAGGCACAGAATTCTTGCAGGTGGTATAGCTGGCCATTCGTCTTGGCAAAATGCCTCCAGGTCATGCACAGTCTTTAGTCGTCTTGTATGAACCGCACATTTGAGATCTCCCCAGAGTGGCTTGATGATATTAAGATGAGGAGACTGTGATGGCTGCTCCAGAAAATTCATCAACTTGGAATTGTATTCAGGGTCACTGTTGTGCTAAAAGGTCCAAGAGCGTCCCATGCGCAGCTTTCGTGCAGAAGAATGCAAATTGCCTGTCAATATTTACTAATAACATGCTGCATTCATCTTGCCATCAATTTTCGCAAGATTCCCCATGCCCTTAGAGCTACCCCCCGAAGCATCAGTGAGCCACCCACCACCATGTTTCACAGTGAGGATGGTATTCTTGTTAATAAAGGCCTTGTTTACCCCTCTCCAAACATAGCTCTAATGGCTGTGACCATAAAGCTCTATTTCAGTCTCGTCACTCCAGATTACAGTGTGCCTGAAGCTGTGAGGCATGTCAAGGTGTTGTAGGGCATATTATAACTGGGCTTTTTTGTGGTAGCAAATCAGCCATGCAGCTCATATTTGTTCAAGTATCATCGTATTATGCTCCTTCAAAAACAACCACATCATCTTTTTCCAGAGCAGCCTGTATTTCTCCTGAGGTTGCCTGTGGGCTCTTCTTTGTATCCCAAATAATTCTTCTGACAGTTATGGCTGCAATCTTTCTTGGTCTACCTGACCTTGGCTTGGTATCAAAGGATCCCCAAATTTTCCACTTCTTAATAAGTGATTGAACAGTAATGACTGCATTATTCATGGCTTTGGATATTTTTTTTTATATCCTTTTCGATCTTTATTAATTTCCATTACTTTGTTACGCAGATCTTTTAACAGTTCTTTTCTGCTCCCCATGGCTCAGTATCTAGCCTGCTCAGTGCATCGACATGGGAACAAACAAACTCATTGACTATTTATACTCAGACACTAATTGCAATTTAAAAAGCCACAGATGGGGGAAATTACCCTTTAATTGCCATTTTAACCTGTGTGTGTCACCTTGGGTGTCTTTACCAAGGCCAAACGTTCCAGGGGATGTAAACGTTTGATCATGGTAATTTCAGTGATTTCTGTTATCATAATTTAACCAATTCAATACCGTGCAATTTTACACCTTGCTGCCCAGGCCATTTTTCAGGTTTCAGCACTCTCACACTTTGAATGACAATTGCGCAGTCATACAACATTGTACCCAAACTAAAATTTTATCATTTTCTTCACACAACTAGAGCTTTCTTTTGGTGGTATTTAATCATCGCTGGGGTTTTTATTTTTTGCTAAATTAACAAAAAAGACCGAAAATTTTGAAAAAAAAACACGTTTTTCTTTCTTTCTGTTATAAAAGTTTGCAAATAAATAATTGTTCTTTATAAATTTAGGCCGAGATGTATTCTGCTACATGTCTTTGGTGAAAATAACCCAAATTAGGATGTATTTTTTAGTTTGTAGGAAAGTTATAGAGTTCACAAACTATGGGATATATCTGAATATTGATCAATCCTGAAGTACTGACAGCCAATCTAATTTCTTGAGGTCCAAGAATGTCAGAATAGTACAGATATCCCCCAAATGACCCTCTTTTTGCAAAGTAGACAGTCCGACGTACTTCATAAGAGGAATGGCGAGTTTTTTGAAGTTGTATTTTTTTTGTCATAATTTTTCGGAAAATGAAAAAAAAAAAAAATTATTTTCACTTTTTTTTTTTACATATTGTCACCAGTGCAGTACAGCGTCATCATATAACTGGCATGGCAGTGATCAGGGACACTGACTGGTGACAGTGTGAAAAAAAAAATATATATATATTTTTTTTTTTTATTTTTTTTTTATTTAAAATTTTTTATTACATTTTTTTTCTTTTTTTTAAGATTTTGTTTTCATATTTCACTATGTCCAAAGTAGTACAATGTTACCATAGCAACATTGTACTACTTTGGGGAAGTGATCAGTATTTTTTTTTTTACACAATTTGCTTATAGCAAAGAATTACTTTGCTATAAGCAAGCATTTACCTGAATGACATCAATTCATTCAGGGTTTTTTTTTTTTTTTGTGCTTAGCTGTGATTTGGCCACAGCTAATCACATGACATGTGCATGTGACCTGCTGTGACCATTCACAGCTAGACACTAGTATACAATGCATGGCATGAATGAAGCCATCCATTGTATACAACTGTCATGTGACCTGCTGTGATTGGTCACAGCAGGTCACATGGTACCAGCAACGGGGGCCGGTACTCAGATCTGTCATTGGCCGTGTCCGAGGTACACGGCCGGTGACAGATCGCGCCGCTGTGCCGCTCTGCAGTTGCGCGAACTGAGCATGTGCGGGAGCACGCCAAATGGCGTGCACCCGGAATGCAGAAGCACTTTTGCTGCTGCCAAACGGCCATTGGCCGGGCGGCAAATGGTTAATTGCCATTTTAACCTGTGTGTGTCACCTTGGGTGTCTTTACCAAGGCCAAATGTTCCAGGGTATGTAAACTTTTGATCATGGTAATTTCAGTGATTTATGTTATCATGATTTAAAAAGCAGCCAAACAACAATGTGATAATAAATGGATTCGTATAATCACTATCCTTAAATAAGTTTTTTTTGGCAGGATCAGTCATATTTTCAATATCAATGCCAAAATTTCAAGATTTCTGCCAGGGTATACAAACTTTTGTTCACAACTGTACAATGCTGTATGGTAACACTGGATCATAGGTCCCCTTTAATCAAACTGACAAGATCAACAAAGGCAGTTGTGCCAACGGATCTTTATAATACCAAGTAGCAAAAATGTTTAACATTTGCAGCTGCCAGCTAAATACAAGCCGGTTCTGAACCAGTTACAACTACCTCTGTAACTGAGCGCAGTATGTATCGGTTTGTCTCATAAACTTAGATTGTGATGGCTCGTACCATTGCCACAGTACTGGCGCTGAAGTGGAAGACAAATATCAGGAGACTTAAAGGGATTAGAGAAGACTTTGTAAGACCTGGCATGAGCTCTAAGTATAAATGGCACATGAGATTTATTAGAAGGGAAGGGCAAAACTGAGAGTTTTATGCTTTCTAGAAGTCAGATTACAACATAATCAAACCTAAGGATCAGGCAAACCTTGAAATTGTTGTATTTTTTATACTGCCAAATATATTGAAAAGGCTTTAAAACTTGTGATCCATGTATGTACTGCAGTATGGTGCAATGATACCCCAACTAACACAATCGTGGACAACAACCCCACACTGCAGCTCACCATGTTGCAGTCCAATGACAGCTTATTGAAAATGAATGGACTGCCTTAATGCATTGCTCATTAATGCACAAGACTAAGCGCTTTAACACATTTTAATGAGAAAATACACAATATTTTCTGTAAGAAAGCATTTTTGCTTATTAATCAAATAGTTACCCTAAAGTACCTTTTGGTTTGACTGTTTTCATTCTATCTATTTATTCAGTCAGTCGTATCTGACCCTTGGTGATTGCATGGACCGTCACTTGTAAGCAACTTTTTTTTCATGAATTCTCTTAGCAATTATTTTACAGCATAGGCTGCCAGGTCTTTCCCCAACCCCTACCATGCAGGAGATCCCACATGGCCAGGGATGAAACTAGGACAATTTAGACAGGAGCCAATTAACCTACCAGCATGTCTTTGGAGTGTGGGAGGAAACCAGAGCACCCAGAGGAAACCCACACAAACAACATGCAAACACCATGCAGGAGGCACCATGGTTGGGAATCGAACCCATGACCCAATTACTGCAAGGCAGATGTGCTAACCACTAAGCCACTATGCCACCCCTGTTTTCATTACTGTACCTCAAAAATGTATTTCTAAGTGTTCTTTCTAGTATATACACTCATCGGCCACTTTATTAGGTACACCAGTTCAATTGCTTAGTAACACAAATTGCTAATCAGCCAATCACACGCCAACAACTCAATGCATTTAAGCATCTAGACGTGGTGAAGACGACTTGCTGAAGTTCAAACCGAGCATCAGAATGGGAAAAAAGGGGATTTAAGTGACTTTGAATGTGGCATGGTTGTTGGTGCCAGACGCGCTGGTCTGAGTATTTAAAAAACTGCTGATCTGCTGGGATTTTCACAAACAACCATCTCTAGGGTTTACAGAGAATGGTCTGAAAAAGAGAAAATATCCAGTGAGCAGTAGTTGTGTGGATAAAGGGGATTTAAGTGACTTTGAATGTGGCATGGTTGTTGGTGCCAGATGGGCTGGTCTGAGTATTTAAAAAACTGCTGATCTACTGGGATTTTCACAAACAACCATCTCTAGGGTTTACAGAGAATGGTCTGAAAAAGAGAAAATATCCAGTGAGTGGCAGTTGTTTGGACAAAAATGCCTTGTTGATGTCAGAGGTCAGAGGAGAATAGGCATACTGGTTGCTGCGATATTCAGTTGGTAGGGACCAGGGGCGGACTGATAACTCATGGGGCCGCCGGGCAATAGGGGATCATGGGGCCCCTGTGTCCTTGCCCAAACTCAAAAAAGCCTATGAAAAAGGTACTAGGGGCATCTCAAGGGGCCCCCTACTGACCCCGGGCCCTTGGGCAGTTTCCAAATGGTCAGTCCACCCCTGGTAGGGACAGAATTTTGCGCAAACAACGTGAAAGCATGGATCCATCCTGCTTTGTATCAATGGGTCAGGCTGGTGGTGGTGTTGGTGGTGTAATTGTGTGGGGGATATATCTTGGCACTAGCAAGGTGTACCTATTAAAGTGGCCGTTGATGTGGCTGTATCTCAGGGAATGGGATCTGTGCTTCAAGGAACCTGTTTGGGTGTAAACATAGTTGCTGCCATTGCTGACTCATATTTGTAGGTGCATGGCTTCCATCCCTAGCCATGATTCACACCTGAGTCATTAACATGGAACAAAAATGCAACTGGTAGAATTTTGGGGACATGATATGCCCATACATATTTCTGGTCAGTAATTCACTATGCACAAAAGAAGGCTAAAGATAACAGCCCTGGATTTTGACTCTTCAAAAACAAATTAGTGATGGCAAATCACATACATAAAGTCATGGCAGGTTCCCTATAAGGACTATGGAGGTGAACTCAGTCAGCCATCTATTCATAGACTTGCAAAGGGACAAAGAAGAGGTAAAGCAGAGTTGTGCATCTCTATCAATCAGGAATCAAAGCCTGCATAAATAAAGTGTTTAAAGTGGAACTTTACTTTTGTTGAGAAAAACACAACATTTTCCTTTGGGTGATCTCTGTACATTGCAAGGATTTTGACAAACTTTGTTGTAGATTCCCACCTTGTGTTATTCTGATTAACTAGCTGTTTGTTTGTCTGTGTCCATGTGCAAAGTGAATTTGAATAGAATAGACTTTATAATTATCAATCAACTGCTGCAGGGTTCTAATGAGGCAAGTGGCAGGGTCTGATCCCCTTTAGATGTGATTTTCCTTTCAGAGTATCTCACAAAAGACTACATTTTTGTTGCAGGGGATGCCCAAAATCTGACTTGTATCTTAGTGCATACTTCTGGGAAAGCCCGCATGCCAATCACACAAGCAGGAAATGACATTTCTGGCAGGCATTCTGTACACCATCTGTGTAAAGAACACCTCCAGGTTGCCATGTTGAAATGCATTTTTACAGAAAATTACAGCACTGTAGATTGAGAAGGAAAGGTAATTTTTAATAACAATTAATTACAAACAAATAAGCAGCACAGTGGCTAAATGGTTAGCACTTCTGCCTGGCAGTACTAGGGTCACTGATTCGAATCCCAATCACAGCACCACCTGCCTGGAGTTTGCATGTTCTCCCTATGCTTGCACAGGTTTCCTCCGGGAACTCCAGTTTCCTCCTACACTCCAAAGACATGCTGGTTGGTTAATTGGCTCCTGTCTAAATTGTCCCTAGTATGTGTATGTATGAATGTAAATTCGGGACCTTAGATTGTACGCCCCTTGAGGGTTAGTGACTGATGTAATGTACAATATATATGTAAATTGACGGCATTATATAAGTACCTGGAATAAATAAATAATTACAATATGAACGTTTAGCAATTCTATATGCTATATTTTTTTATTTGTTATTTTTTCCCACGAAAGTGGAGTTACCCTTTAAACCCTTAACACTCACTGATGAGAATACTTACGATATATACTGAAAGAAATCTATACAGTTATTATAATTTACAGTTCATTGATCCCTCCCCTTTAACCCTTTCACTGCCAGGTCTGTATGTCGTATGGACCTGACAGCGGAGGGGGGGGGGGGTTTACACATGTGGTTGTTGCAGCCACCGAGATTGTGTCTAAAACGTACAGGAAGACTCCTGCCTGTCAGGTGGAAGCAGTTGGGTGGTCTCCCACTTGCTTCCACAGCTCTCCGGTTGTGCGCCCCCATCTCACGCACGCTCCCGCCGGGGCCAACATGGTGAGTACCGGCCGGTGGAGAGGAGAGAGGAGATCAGACACATGCCTGCTCTCCTCCCTTTCTTGCTGTGACCCATATTGAAAGGATTAATGGAAAATAACCAAATCCATTTTGTACACACTAATACAAGATGCTTGTTTAACCAATTCAATACCGTGCAATTTTACACCTTCCCGCCCAGGCCAGTTTTCAGGTTTCAGCGCTCTCACACTTTGAATGACAATTGCGCGGTCATACAACATTGTACCCAAACTAAAATTTTATCATTTTCTTCACACAACTAGAGCTTTCTTTTGGTGGTATTTAATCATCGCTGGGGTTTTTATTTTTTGCTAAATTAACAAAAAAAGACCAAAAATTTTGAAAAAAAACACGTTTTTCTTTGTCTGTTATAAAATTTTGTAAATAAATAATTGTTCTTCATAAATTTAGGCCGAGATGTATTCTGCTACATGTCTTTGGTGAAAATAACCCAAATTAGGATGTATTTTTTAGTTTGTAGGAAAATTATAGAGTTCACAAACTATGGTATAGATCTGAAAATTGATCAATCTTGAAGTACTGAGAGCCAATCTAATTTCTTGAGGTCCAAGAATGTCAGAACAGTACAGATATCCCCCAAATGACCCCTTTTTGCAGAGTAGACAGTCGGATATACTTCATAAGAGGCATGGCGAGTTTTTTGAAGTTGTATTTTTTTTGTCATAATTTTTCGGAAAATTAAAAAATTAAAAAAATAATTTTCACTATTTTTTTTTACATACTGTCACCAGTGCAGTACAGCGTCATCATATAACTGGCATGGCGGTGATCAGGGACACCGACTGGTGACAGTATGAAAAAAATATATATATATTTTTTTTTTATTATTTTTAATTTTTTATTACATTTTTTTTTTTTTTTTAAGATTTTTTTTCATATTTTACTATGGCTAAAGTAGTACAATGTTACCATAGTAACATTATACTACTTTGGGGAAGTGATCAGTATTTTTTTTTTTTTTACACAATTTGCTTATAGCAAAGAATTACTTTGCTATAAGCAAGCATTTACCTGAATGAAATCGATTCATTCTGTTTGTTTTTTTTTTTTTGTGCTTAGCTGTGATTTGGCCACAGCTAATCACATGACATGTGCATGTGACCTGATGTGACCATTCACAACTAGGAACTAGTATACAATGGATGGCATGAATGAAGCCATCCATTGTATACAACTGTCATGTGACCTGCTGTGATTGGTCACAGCAGGTCACATGGCACCGGCAACGGGGGCCGGTACTCAGATCTGTCATCGGCCGTGTCCGAGGTACACGGCCGGTGACAGATCGCGCGAACTGCGCATGTGCGGGAGCACGCCAAATGGCGAGCACCCGGAATGGTGAAGCATTTTTGCCACTGCCAAACGGCTATAGGCCGGGCGGCTAATGGTTAACATACACATATATAGGAAGTTTGTACACACTAACAAAACTGTCTATGCCAGCTTCATGTAGAAATATGTGTTTTTACAAACTTTACAAAAAAGGAGATTTTTTACTCCCATTTCTGAAAAGTTGTAACCACAGCTTGGGCATTGAGCCAGATTATAGCCATGGTCTGGGCGTTAGGCCAGCTATGGTGTGACAGATAAGGCAGAAACTTGAGTGTAAATGCAGACATCATACAAATAATTGTTGAGGTAAGGTAAAGATAATGTACATGTATTGGATTGGATGGTCTGAAGGTGTGTCTGCCCAAAGGCTACAGTATAAAAATCCTGATGTTATGCCAATAAAGCTGAAGTGTTTGCAATCGCAACTGAGGTGACTTGAGTGCATTCACTTTCCGAGATCTGTGTCCAGGTGTGACCATTGGTATCCTGAAGGGGCCCCCAAGGAACAGGAAAAAGACCACCTACCTACCTGCATGATTGACAGGTCACCACTGTCATTTTCCCGGCTAGAACTGCAATACATCCAGTAGAGCCCAGAGACATGCAGGGTCTTTTAGACCCTGTGTGCCTTAGTAAAGAGAACCTGTGACCTAAAAATTATCAGATAGGGGACTTTTTGTCCCCTAAGTGATGAAAAAAAAAGCTAACACCCATAGCTCATTGGGCTGTCAGGGAACGATCATGTGACAGATCCTAGACATTTGGGTTAACTGGGTGCAGTTTGTGTCTGAACTCAATTCATTCTTACTGGAAAGGTATAATTGCTAATACAGCCTTTGAAATCTTTTGGCAGGTAAAACAATAAACTTTGTTGTATTTCAAAAGTGTATTTAAGTGTCTGCCCAAAGTTCTACGTTTAGCTGACAAGGGGTAGAATGAGTGCAGGTTTTCATTAAAGGTGACTGGTCAAGGTCAAGTGGAAACAAGGCAATGTTTCTGAATTAGGATTGCTTTAAAATTAAGTTTTGCTTAATATAGGAAAAACACTGTTGTCACTTCATTGCCAACGAGGCCAAATGATGAAAGGCTTCCTTGTTAAAGCAAAACTCTAGGCAGATATAAAATACACACAATAATACAGCAACCACTTGCCCTCCAGAGGATCCCCCCCCCCTTCCTGACCAGGCCATTTTTTGCGTTACAGCGCTGCATTACTTTAACTGATAATTGCGTGGTCATGCAATGCTGCACCCAAACTAAATGTATGCCCTTTTTTTTATCACAAATTTCTTTCAGTGATATTTGATTGCCTTTGCGGTTTTTGTTTTTTGTGCTATAAAAAAAAACCCAACAATTTTAGAAAAAAAAACCAATATTTTTTACTTTTTGCTACTAAGCATATCCAGTAAAAACTAATTTTGTCATAAATTTAGGCCAAAATGTATTCTGCTACAAGTCTTTGCTAAAACAAATCCCAATACGTGTAAATTAATAGGTTTACATGAAATTTATAGTGTTTACAAATGGTGGTATATATACTGGGATTTTTAAATTTGTTTTTATTTTTTACTAGTAATGGCGGCAATCAGTGACTTATAGCGGGCATTCTGACACTGGGGGGAACTGACCTCGTGTCACTGACATCCCCAGTGACACCAATACAGTGATCAGTGCTAACAAAAAGCACAGACACTGTACTAATGACACTGGGCAGGAAGGGGTTAACATTTGGGGCGATCAAAGGATTAAATGTGCGCTGTGTGTGTTTTACTAGGGGCTTTGTGTTTGTACTTCACTGTAAGCGCACTGCTTTGCATGGCTGTGCTATGCACGGCCATGCAAAGCAGTGTGCAGGAGCTGACAGGGGAGAGAACTGTTTTGTTTACAAACAGTTCTCCCCCACGTCAGAGATGCTCAGCAATCACTGCCCGGGACCTGATGATTGACAGCCACGGTCGTGAATGGCAGCACAGGTAGGGCATGCGCTCCCCCTAACGGAGATGCAAAATCATGAATATATACTGTACGTGATTTTGCGCAACCGTGCCACCCTGTAGCAGTACTTCTGCTATAGGGCGGACTGGAAGCGGTTAAAAGAGGTCTATGGCCAAAGCTTTTCTGGCCATATTTCTCATGTGGGGCACAGGAGTGCACTTGCGTGTGCTCTCCTGTGACCCAGAATTAGCCGACAGTGGGCTAAAGTTCACTTTCGGCTGATGTTACAGAGCTGCTTTAGTCTCTTGATGTATCCTATAATACTGGTAGGAGGAGAGAGCAGAGTGACAGAGAGATGTGTTAATTAGTGTGCTGCTTCTCCTTTCACCGTCCAGTCCAAGCCTGGGGGAGGGACACGACCTTTAAGTGTTGGCTGAACTGCAGCAGAGAAAAATCATGTCTCCTGTCCTACCAGACAGGACTGTGCTGTGGGGCAGAGCTATATAAATCAAAGAACTGGATGAGCAGAAATACAAATTCTTTGACAGTTAAAACATTCCCCATACGTGCATTTAATTGGTGTACTTAGCTGTGTGCCTGAAATTCAGCTTTAAATGAGAATTAATAAAATGTGTCAAAGAATGATGAATGAATATTCTTACCAGTTGTATGGCTACTTTGTATCTCTCGGCATAGAAGGTCTGGTTGCCTTTAGTGGCATTATTGATCTGGGAATAATCTATGCTGCTGTCAAAGATGTTGTAGACAATTGGGTGGTTGGGATCATGTTCATCAATGACAACTAAAGGCATGTAGTTCCATAGGCTGGGGTCAAGGGTCACATTCTGATTTGTGCTGTTGGGAGCTGGTATATTGGAACCCTGCTGACTGGAAAACTGAATCCGATCCAACGCAGTGTCAACCAGTTCATCCAAATCATTTAAGAGATGCTTAACACGTGAATATCTGTAATGAAAATACATGATAATATATTCAGTTTGTTTATGGTGCCATGAGACAAAATGGAACTCCATCAAAAAACATTTTTAGTTTTATACAGAGAGGAAAGAGGATAGAAACTGTCAGGTTTTTCAATTTGCATTGCAAGTGTTACCCTAAAAATGGATATGATTAAAAAGGGGTAACCAGTTATTGTCCTCTAAAGCAGTGTTTCCCAACCTTTCTTCAGTCAAGGTACCCTTTAAATCTATGGACAGTCCCAAGGCACCCTTTAAAATTATGGACAGTCTTGAGTCACCTCATTCTAAAATAGGGTGCTTCTAGACTGTCCAAAATTTTAAAAGGGCACCCCATTCTAAAATGTTAAAAACTATTCTAATAGCTTTATACAGTATAACGCAGCAACAGCCACACATGTAGGACCCCCAACATTAGAGGTGATTTATTCATCTTATTTATTGTAATGACAGCAGGCAGCGGGAGGAGCAGTTAATTACACATCCAGAATGGTCAGATAACCAGTAAATGGCAGAATTTGAAGACACAGGCCTCCAGTAAAACATAATACTATAGATAACAATAACTTCTTTGATAAACAAATCTATCCATCAGTATACATGGCTTTTTAAATCAGCAAAGCCATGTCTCACAGCGACTGACCATTAAATACTGTGTTCTCCTAGCTTCCAGGGGGACATTTTTTATGCTAATTTCATAACATGACAAAATTAAAGGGCACGTTCGACTAAATTTTGGCAAAGTGGAAATCAATAATTTCATTGTAAATTGGGTTCATCATTCTGCTCCTTCCTACTGGCTATACATGTTCAGATACAACACCAATCTTAGAGTCAATTATTTTTAATCCCAATCACTCAACGCAACAATGATAAAAATGATTTGGTTGAATTTTCAAATACAGCCATTTATTCTTAGTGTGATCTGTTTCTACAGTTCTTTCATTGAACAGTTGTTTTGTTACCTGTATGGCCAGAATACAAAAAAGCATGGAAAGAACATTCGTATGAACTCTGCTAGAAAAATTGACTTGAATAGCTAGATTTCTCAACCATTTTTTGATGGACAAGGAATCTTTTTGTGCTTTTATCTGCTTGCTTAGATTTTTTATTGTCAGTTCACTATACAAAAGTAGAAATGGCTCGAATACAGCTCACCGGTGGAATGAATGGCATTTGTATCACTAAAAAGAGGTCCTGAAAGCACATTTTCAGAAATAAGGCTGTTGGGCACTGGGCAGGGCCTTGCAGTGAAGATTGCTGGAACATGGCAGGGGGTGGTGAGGTTTCTTAAAGGACAAGTTCACTAAAAGTGAATTGGATCTTTTATATATATTTTATTTAATATATATTTTCTTCCTAGTTTGAGGATGCCATAAGTCTTACACCTGGCTAAATTGATTACAACTTACGGAAAGCAGCAAACTAGCCCTTTATCTTCTAGAACTTTCCTTCCCCTTGCTCTTCATCTCACAGGGGTGAGAAATTGCATCTAACAAGCGCCCTTTGTCATCTAATTTATTTTTATTCTCCATCCTAGAGGGTTGGCTTTCTCTAGTATGTTTGCAAAGGGTCCAAAAAATGTTTACTAGATAACTACATGTCGGTTGGTTTCTGAATATCAATAGTGTGCACCAGGGGCGGGCTGACAACTCATGGGGCCCCCGGGCGATAGGGGATTATGGGGCCCCTGCATCCTTGCCCAAACTCAAAAATGCCTATGAAAAAGGTACCAGGGGCATCTCATGGGGTCCCCTACTGACCCCGGGCCCTCGGGCAGTGCCCGAGTTTCTAAATGGTCAGTCCGCCCCTGGTGTGCACTTTGTTAGGATCACCAATGAAATGGATTTGGTAAGATTTTCGCTCATCCATAAATTGAAGTTTTCTTATCATTTATGGTACTTAAATTTCAGACACCAGTGTTGGTTCTTTTACTCACTTGAAGGGGTTGACGTTGCAAACGGTCACAGCAGGGAACACCATGGTGTTGAAGCCAATGGAGAGAGACACACTGACGCCATAGGACAGGTATGTTTGAATGACAAGCCCCCACTGCCAGAATACGAGTCCTGCAAAAATCAGAGTCAATATGAACCACATGACCCTCTTCTTTGGTCCTTCAGAGACAATGCGCTTTGGCCCATGAGTATTAGTATTGTTGCAAAACCAGACCAGCAGCTCCTTGTAGGTGTAACCAGGGCCCTTTTGCATCCGGTGAAGGGCCCTTGTGAAATACAGCTTAGTCCTCTTTATCATGACCTGCAAGAGTCACAAACATTCCAATTAACATTAAAATTGACATCTGATTATCTCACTCCTGTTCTTATCCCCTTTCCCATTCTCCTCCCCTTTCCTTCTCATGTCTTCCCTGCCCATTACCCTCACACATGGTTGGATTTTCAGTTATGGACTTGCAACTACTATATTCCCATACTGAAATACTATAATATTAATCTTATATCAGCCATAAAGACGATGCAGGTACAAAACCTTTAATAACAATTCCCAATCAATGCTATTGCATTTGGCTAGCGATGGAGCCAATGAAACCTACTACCGGTATAGCAATGCCAACGTAGTGATAAATATTAGATTGGTAAATGCCATTTCAGGCGTTTCTTTTGCTCTCAGTTTATTACTCAACACAACAGTGAACAGATCTTTCTGGTAGATTTAGTTTCCTCCTTTTCTAGGAAAGCAATTGGTATTTGGGTGAATTGCCCACTGAGCTGCTCAAAATAATTTTGTCATACAATAGTATTATGTATATGAACACAGATAGGAATGTGCCAAGGGAAATTTTTTAAAGTATAGTCACCCATGGAAATCAACCAGAGACCAGTCAGATAAATTAATTGCTTAACCACATGCCCTCCTGAGGATTTACCCCCCTTCAAGACCAGGCCATTTTTTGTGATAGAGCACTGTGTTACTTTAACTGACAATTGCATGGTCATTCAACGCTGCACCCAAATAAAATTTGGTCTCCCCTCTCCATGGGACCCGCACCTGTCTGCTACTCCAGTACGTTGATGTTGGATTTTATATGCTTTTACCAATGCTACTTTTGTGAGTATATATCTCAGTTGAATAAATTCACCCTTTACTTACTGAAGTAATGTGCAAGGTTGGTGCTCTTTTGTTTCTGTTCTCCGTTACAGTTTCTATTGGGCTTCCCCAGCCTTGTGTTTAAGCTGCACAACTGTTGTTCGGCCATTGGATGAACTTTTATAAATGGATCTACCCGCTGAATTTTTAACTGGGTCCCTGAGCGCAGGAAGTTTTGTACCTGTTTCAAATGTGATAGGGACAGATGGGGGCTAACTCTGACATGATGTGGGCTCACTCTGATGTAGTAGGTGTAGGAGGAAACTGATATGATGGGAGACTCTGATGTGATGGAAGCTAACTCTCATGTGATAGGAGGCCACTGAGTTGATGGAGGGATTCTAATGTGAAGTGGGGGCTCGAATGTGATAGGAGAGGGGGGCTGTGGTATGATGGGGGGGGGCTCTGATGTATATGGTGTCAGCCTATTGAAGTCCCTGTATTGAAGAGCTCAGGCTGTGGAAACTCAGGCTAAGAAAAACTGCATAAGAAGCCAATGATAGGAGAAGAGAGGTGAGTGACAAAGAGATGGGCTTAGGAGTCTTACGAGTGTTGCTTCTTCTTTCACTGTCCAATCACACAGAGGAGGTGGTAAGGGAAGACCTGTAAGTGTTACTGAACTGCAGCAGAGAAATATCAGGTCTACTGCCATGCCAGACAGAGCTATCCTATGTGGCAGAGGTGTATACATTTCAGGACTGGATAGACAGAAATACAAATCCTTTAGCAGGTAAAACAGTTCCCGTATTTATCAATCATCTGTGTATTTATTGTTTTCTTGGGGTTCAGCTTTAAAGTGGTAGTAAACTCAGCTTTTAAAGTTGTACCTACAGGGAAGCCTATAATAAGCCTTAGCTGTAGGCAGGGGTGTATTTACTACAAGGCAAACAAGGCATTTGTCTAGGGCGGCATTTTTCATGAGGGTGGGGCAGCACTGTCCCTCGGAAGAAGGGACGAAAGAAGGGACACACGCGGCCTGGGGACCTGGTGGGTTCCGAGTAAGGCTGCGGTTTCATGACGGTGTATGCACAGCCCCACTCTTATTCCCAGGGATGTCCAGAGCTGTGAAGGCGAGTGCCTTTCTCTGTCTCGCTGTGGTGGATGGTGGCTGGTGTATGGGGGGCAGTGGTAGTGGAACGCTGTCTCGGGGGGTTGTGGCAGGAGTGTTGTTGGTCAATGTCAGGCTCTCGATTTTTGTGTTGCCTAGGGCAGCACAAAACCTAAATACACCACTGCCTGTAGGTATGATGAATATCACCTAAACTTGATGGCATACCTGCGCTGTCCCTTCAAAGCTTTGTGCTGTAAACCATGACCCACATGCGCGGGCGTGACATTATCACAGCTCTGCCATTCAAAGGACGAACCAGAAGAAAGACCAGGGGAAGATGGAAGTCCTGTCAGCAATGACAGCGCACCGCTGGAGGGCTTCCTTCCAAGGTAAGTATGTCATAATGTGCTAGTATGCATACCAGCACACAGGGGCGGATTGACAACTCAAGGGGCCCCCGGGCAATAGGGGATCATGGGGCCCCTGTGTCCTTGCCCAAACTCAAAAAAGCCTATGAAAAAGGTACCAGGGGCATCTCATGAGGCCCCCTACTGACCCCAGGCCCTCGGGCAGTGCCTGAGTTTCCAAATGGTCAAATGGCTAGCACATTATGCCATTGCTTTGCAGACAATTTTTTTTAATGAAAAGCAGCAGTTTACTACAGCTTTAACTCATCGTTGTAGTAACCAGTCACACTTGTAAAAAAAAAAAAATCACTTAACCCAATGTTGTTTCTTTTTTTTAATGATGGTTTTTATGGGTCACTAACACTGTTGCATGATAAAGGAGTCCATTGCAGCTTCTAAATTTCACTTTCTTTTGATGGGGCTATTATACATCTCAAGATGAGTGATATGATGTATTGACGTGCTTCTATAATTACACTCCATACTTGCCAGGCAGGAAATGTCACATCTCAGAGTTACAAAAATGTTAAAGTCATGTCACATGTTGAAAAAAAAAATGCCATGAAAAGAAGAATTACACAATGCTCTTATAGAGCTAAAGGACACTTAACATCTAAGAAAATGCAAGCATTTCATCTGGAGAGAAATCAAAACTGGTTAAGGCATGTACAGAATAGTATATATAGATATATACACATACATATATATAGATATATACACATACATACATATATATAGATATATACACATATATAGATATATACACATACATACATATATATAGATAAATACACATACATACATGTATATAGATATATACACATACATACATATAGATAGATATATACACATACATACATATAGATAGATATATACACATACATACATACATATAGATAGATATATACACATACATACATAAATTTATATAGATATATACACATACATACATATATATATAGATATATACACATACATACATATATATATAGATATATACACATACATACATATATATATATATATATATATAGATATATACACATACATACATATATATAGATATAGATATATACACATACATACATATATATAGATATATACACACACATACATATATATAGATATATACAAACACATACATACATTTATATAGATATATACACACACATACATATATATATATATATAGATATATATATACATACATATATATATAGATATATACACACACATACATATATATATAGATATATACACATACATACATATATATAGATATATACACATACATACATATATATAGATATATACACATACATACATATACATATATATAGATATATACACACACATACATATATATAGATATATACACATACATACATATATATAGATATATACACACACATACATATATATAGATATATACACATACATACATATATATAGATATATACACACACATACATATATATAGATATATACACACACATACATACATACATTTATATAGATATATACACATACATACATATATATATAGATATATACACATACATACATACATTTATATAGATATATACACATACATACATATATATAGATATATACACATACATACATATACATATATATAGATATATACACATACATACATACATATACATACATATACATATATATATATATATGCAGGCGTACTTCAGTTTACAAACTCCTCAGTTAACGTAATTTTCTGTTTACAACATTTTTTACAAATTTTTTTTTCAATACGAAGTAAGTTTCCCCAGGATGCATTACACCTGGGAGGTTTATAGCACCGGCCCCGTGCCTTCAAAGTGCACTTTATAAAGAGTTTTGAACAGATAAAATACTTTTTTTTACTTTTTTCTGACCTCCGTAACTGATTAATTAGTTTTCAATGCATTTACAAATTTTTTTCACAATACAAAGCAAGTTTCTCCAGGATGAATTGCGCCTGGGAGGTTTATAGCGCCAGCTCCATGCATGCTGGAGTCTGGGGGTAGCACGTGGCATTGAGTGTGGAGGTGTGGGAGCAGTTTTTGCATCAAGTTTTTTAGCCATTCTGGAAATTTTTGATCATGTCCCTGTACAGTATTTATGCCTTTAAAGTGCACTTTATAAAGAGTTTTGAACAGATAAAAGACTTTTTTTCTGACTTCTTTTTGAGCCATTCTTTGGTGGATTTGCCAGTGTGCTGAGGATTCTTATTGTGTTGAAAGACTCATATCTTGTTTAACTCCAACATTTGGACAGATGGCATCAGATAGCATTTGACACATTTGCAGCAAACATCATATAATGCAGAATGTATAGTTGCCTCAGTGACCATGGGCTGCCCAGACCCTGTAGCAGCAAAGCAACCACAGCCACAGCATTTCCATCACCATGCTTCACAGTTGTTATTAGATTCTTCTAGTTTGTTGCAAACATGTCTACTGCTATTGTGACCAAACAACTTTATCTTTAACAGATCAGTCTTCATTTTTAAATCACTTGCCAGATTCGTAGACATCCACAGCTTTCTTTCTGAGGGCCTAAATTGAATTTGGCATGATGACACCACACACAGAACAGTTTCATCTGTTACTCCCTAAGGAGGTTCTAACCACTGGCATCTAATCTGGAATACTGGACTCTAATTTCATGGGTTTGAGTTGGTGGTAAATGTAGGGGTGTACTTACTTTTTCCGTATGAAAGATCTGCATTTTCATTCATTTAGATCAGGGGTCTCCAAACTTTCTTTACAAAGGGACATTTTACTGTCCTTCAGACTTTAGGGGGGCCGGACTGTGGACATTGGGAGTAGGAAATGTCCTAGCATCAGCGGGCATAAACAATGCCCTATCTTTGGTGTCAGTGAGAGGAATAGTGCCCAATTGTTGATGTCGGTGGGAGGAACAGTGCTCCATTTTTGGTGTCAGTGAGACGAGTTGTGCCCCATCATGGGTGTCACTGAGAGGAATTGTGCCCAATCATTAGTGTCATTGGACCCCATTGTTGGTGTCACTGGGAGAACTGTGCCACATCATTGGTGTCATAGGGAGGAATTGTGTCCCTTCATTAGTGGCAAACCACCGATTTAGATCTTAAAAATTAAGACATCTTGTCAATTTTATGTGACAGTTGTTCAAGTGTCAATTGTCTGGTTTCAAGGATAAATAAAAGCACATTACATAAACAAGTGAGCAGTTCTTGCCCTACAGTGGGTGAGTTTAGAGTTCATATGGGTGGAAGACTAGTGGAACTGGTTACAGCCAAACTCTAGGTAAACAGCTAAAGACACAGATGAAATACATAGATTGGAGCTTTGTTACCTGCCAAAGGATTGCATTTCTGCTCTTTCAGTTTATTATGTTCATTGTCACCACGTTTGCATGCAACATTTATTTATTTATTTCAGGTACTTGTATAGAGCTGTCAGTTTACGCAGCACTTTACATATATATTGTACATTCCGATCAGTCCCTAACCCTCAAGGGGTGTACATCTAAGGTCCCTAACTTACATTCATACATACACATACTAGGGACAATTTAGACAAGATCCAATTAACCTACCAGCATGTCTTTGGCATGTGGGAGGAAACCCACACAGACACAGGGAGAACATGCAAACTCCAGGCAGGGGGTGCCTTGGTTGCTTCCAGTGTTATCTCTCCTTCCACTGTATAGGGGGTGGCAAGAGGCTGAGCAAGACAAATTTAGGTACTCACTCTTGTTGCAATTAAAAAATACATTTACATATTTTAATATTTATTAGTGAATACAGAGCTGTATTAATTTGTGGACTGTGGACTGAGTTGAGTTACTGTAGTATACAGCGGTTTATTACATTACTTAGGACTGTCACAAATTAAAACGGAACAAAACTCCCCTACCCCATTTTTTTATCCACCTGCATAGCAAATCCAGCATTGTCCTGCTGCAATCCGCTGTTTGGGATCCACACTGTGGGCTCTGCCATCTTGCTCCTCTTCCGCTGGTTGCCTCTTCTGAGAGTAAGTAAGCAGCCAGCTCCAATAACACATCAGATCCGCTCCCGATTTGCCCTCCAACCACCCCCGTTCTATGTGCCTATCCTGCAGCCTCCAGGGAGATTTACTGTATATATCCCAGGAGGCTGTAGGATGAAATACATGTCTATAGGCTAAGAATTTTAAAAAACGTTTGGTCTGGCAAATACGCCATTAAAAGTGTTTTATTACATCTGAGTTTTTCAATTTATTTAAGTTTTTTTCTAGTAGTTGAACACAATGGACTTCTGTCTTTTTTCAGACTATGTAAAAATACCTGTTGATCCTGCCATAAATTTTGTTATAATAAAGACAAATTTAAAAGTTGGGCTGTCATAGGAAAAACATAGGGGCTACCACTGCTGCCATTACTTTTGAAAAAAATCAAGTTTCCTAGTTGTCTCTAGCTTTGAGTCACTAACATAAAACAGATATAAAGATTATGGGCTTGACTGAGTGCCAGTTAACATACTGTATATGTGGATTGGTTGTGGTTTGAACTGCATCCAGTCCACATGACATGTGAAATAACATTGCTTCCTATGGTGCCTGTTCACATACAGTGGGGCAAAAAAGTATTTAGTCAGCCACCAATTGCGCAAGTACTCCCACATAAAAAGATGAGAGAGGCCTGTAATTGGCATCATAGGTAGACCTCAACTATGAGAGACAAAATGAGAAAAAAAAAATCCAGACAATCACATTGGCTGATTTGGAAAGAATTTATTTGCAAATTGTGGTGGAAAATAAGTTTTTGGTCAGCTACAAACAAGCAAGATTTCTGGCTCTCACAGACCTGTACCTTCTTCTTTAAGAGGCTCCTCTGTCCTGCACTCATTACTTGTATCAATGGCACCTATTTGAACTTATCAGTATAAAAGACACCTGTCCACAACCTCAAACAGTCACACTCCAAACTCCACTATGGTGAAGAACAAAGAGCTGTCGAAGGACACCAGAAACAAAATTGTAGACCTGCACCAGGCTGGGAAGACTGAATCTGCAATAGGCAAGCAGCTTTGTGTGAACAAATCAACTGTGGGAGCAATAATTAGAAAATGGAAGACATACAAGAGCACTGATAATCTCCCCCGATCTGGGGCTCCACGCAAGATCTCACCCTGTGGGGTCAAAATGATCACAAGAACGGTGAGCAAAAATCCCAGGACCACACGGGGGGACCTAGTGAATGACCTGCAGAGAGCTGGGAACAACGTAACAAAGGCTACCATCAGTAACACACTATGCCGCTAGGAACTCAGATCCTGTAGTGCCAGACATGTCCCCCTGCTTAAGCCAGTACATGTCTGGGCCCGCCTGAAGTTTGCTAGAGAGAATTTGGATGATCCAGAAGAGGATTGGGAGAATGTCATATGGTCAGATGAAACCAAAATAGAACTGTTTGGTAGAAACACAACTCGTCATGTTTGGAGGAGAGAGAATGCTGAGTTGCATCCATACCTACTGTGAAGCATGGGGTGGCAACATCATGCTTTGGGGCTGTTTCTCCACAAAGGGACCAGGACGACCGATCCATGTACAGGACAGAATGAATGGGGCCATGTATTGTGAGATTTTGAGTGCAAACCTCCTTCCATCAGCAAGGGCATTGAAGATGAAACGTGGCTGGGTCTTCCAACATGACAATGATCCCAAACATACCGCCCGGGCAACGAAGGAGTGGCTTCGTAAGAAGCATTTCAAGGTCCTGGAGTGGCCTAGCCAGTCTCCAGATCTCAACCCCATAGAAAACCTTTGGAGGGAGTTGAAAGTCTATGTTGCCCAGCGACAGCCCCAAAACATCACTGCTCTAGAGGAGATCTACATGGAGGAATGGGCCAACATACCAGCAACAGTGTGTGCCAACCTTGTGAAGACTTACAGGAAACGTTTGACCTCTGTCATTGCCAACAAAGGATATATAACAAAGTATTGAGATGAACTTTTGATATTGACCAAATACTTATTTTCCACCATAATTTGCAAATAAATTCTTTCCAAATCAGCCAATGTGATTGTCTGGATTTTTTTTCTCATTTTGTCTCTCATAGTTGAGGTCTACCTATGATGCCAATTACAGGCCTCTCTCATCTTTTTAAGTGGGAGAACTTGCACAATTGGTGGCTGACTAAATACTTTTTTGCCCCACTGTATGTCCGGTGCATTGGCAGTGCAGGTTCAGTGCGGTTTTAAAAAGAGTCAGGTACAATTTCTGAGCAGTGCCTTCAGGTTCAGGTGTGGATTACAGGCTATTGACTTCTGTGGGAACACTTTCTAAACCGCATATGTGTGAACAGGATACAATCGTGTCCTGAACCTGATATAAACCTGTCTTGAACACAGAACAACTACTGTATCAATTAGCTGTGTAACCTAAGCTTCAATCTGCACTGCACGTGTAAACCAGCTCTTACGCAAATAGAAGGCAATGTTCACTTTGCAAAGTGAATTTTCTCCTAACTCAGTCAATGGATTGAAGGTACATTCCCTTTGAATGCTCATTCATGTGCAAGCAAAATTAAAAAAAAAAGAAAAGAAAAAAAAGGTTTTTGCTTGCCCACGATAGGATGAATAAAGTCAGCATAGCTTCACCTAATTTACAAAATGTAGTAAATATTCTCTTTGCAAAGCTTGCTGATTGCTTTTACTCAGATTCACTTCATTCACAAAGCACATTCACTTTACAATGTGACCATCCTCTAGTCCTTCAGTATATCAAACACAATGAATTCTAACAAATCTCCAGCTTTCTTGTGCTACATGCTTATTTCTGGTCATTGACTTATAACTGAAGTAAAGCAGCCAGTGAACTAGCATTTTTGGGAAAAGGCCAGTAATAATAGCCTCCATATTTATATCACAATGTGTGTACTTTAACCACTTGCCCTCCAGGGGATTTACCCCCCCCCCCTTCCTGACCAGGCCATTTTTTGTGATACGGCACTGCATTACTTTAACTGACAATTGCGCGATCATGCAACGCTGCACATAAATGAAATTGCGCGGTCATGCACAAAAATAAACAAATTCATTTTATGGACTTTTTTTTCCCCACAAATAGAGCTTTCTTTTGGTGGTATTTGACCACATGTGCATTTTTTTTAGCTAAAAACAAAAAAAGAACAATTTTGAAAAAAATATATATACAGTCATGGCCGAAATTGTTGGCACCCTTGATATTTTTCCTGAAAATCAAGTATTTCACACAAAAAAGGTATTGCATTAACACATGTTTTGCTATACACATGTTTATTCCCTTTGTATGTATTGGAACAAATATAAAACAGAGGCAGAAAAGCAAATATGACATAATGTCACACAAAACCCCAAAAATGGGCTGGACAAAAGTATTGGCACCCTTAACTTAATATTTGGTTGCACACCCTTTGGAAAACATAACTGAAATCAGTCGCTTCCTATAACCATCAATAAGCTTCTGACACCTCTCACCCGGAATTTTGGACCACTCTTCCTTTGCAAACAGCTCCAGGTCTCTCTTATTGGAAGGACACCTTTTCCCAACAGCAATTTTAAGATCTCTCCACAGGTGTTCAATGGGATTTAGATCTGGGCTCATTGCTGGCCACTTCAGAACTCTCCAGCGCTTCTTTGCCATCCATTTCTGAGTGCTTTTTGACGTATGTTTGGGGTCATTGTCCTGCTGGAAGACCCAGGATCTTGGACGCAAACCCAGCTTTCTGACACTGGGCCCTACAGTGCGACCCAAAATCCTTTGGTAATCCTCAGATTTCATGATGCCTTGCACACAGTCAAGGCACCCAGTGCCAGAGGCAGCAAAACAACCCCAAAACATCATTGAACCTCCACCATATTTTACCGTAGGTACTGTGTTTTGTTCTTTGTAGGCCTCATTCCGTTTTCGGTAAACAGTAGAATGATGTGCTTTACCGAAAAGCTCTATCTTGGTCTCATCTGTCCACAAGACGTTTTCCCAGAAGGCTTTTGGCTTACTCAAGTACATTTTGGCAAACTGTAGTCTTGCTTTTTTATGTCTCTGTGTCAGCAGTGGGGTCCTCCTGGGTCTCCTGCCATAGCGTTTCATTTCATTTAAATGTCGACGGATAGTTCGCGCTGACACTGATGCTCCCTGAGCCTGCAGGACAGCTTGAATGTCTTTGGAACATGTTTGGGGCTGCTTATCCACCATCCGGACTATTCTGCGTTGCAATCTTTCATCAATTTTCCTCATCCGTCCACGACCAGGGAGATTAGCTACAGTGCCATGGGTTGCAAACTTCTTGATAATGTTGCGCACTGTGGACAAAGGCAAATCTAGTTCTCTGGAGATGGACTTGTAACCTTGAGATTGTTGATATTTTGCCACAATTTTGGTTCTCAGGTCCTCAGACAGTTCTCGTCTCCTCTTTCTGTTGTCCATGCTTAGTGTGGCACAGACAGACACACAATGCAAAGGTTAAGTGAACGTCTCTCCTTTTTATCTGCTTTCAGGTGTGATTTCTATATTGCCCACACCTGTTACTTGCCCCAGGTGAGTTTACAGGAGCATCACATGCTTGTAACATTCTTATTTATCCGCAGTTGTGAAAGGGTGCCAATACTTTTGTCCAGCCCATTTTTGGAGGTTTGTGTGACATTATGTCGAATTTGCTTTCTTTCCTCCCTTTTTTTGTTTTGTCCCAATACACACAAAGGGAATAAACATGTGTATAGCAAAACATGTGTTAATGCAATACGTTTCGTGAGAAATACATGATTTCCTGGAGAAATATCAAGGGTGCCAACAATTTCGGCCATGACTGTATATAATTTTGACTTTTTGCTATTAAACATGTCCAGTAAAAAAATTTAAAAAATAAAATTTCTTCATAAATTTAGACCAAAATGTATTCTGCAACATGTCTTTGTTAAAAAAAAGACCAATAAGTGTATATTAATTGGTTTATGTTAAAGTTATAGCACCTACAAATATATGCGGTATATATCCTGGAATTTTTATTTTGTTTTATTTTAGTAATGACGGCGATCAGCGACTTATAGCGGAACTGCGGCGGGCATTCTGACACTGGGGGGGAACTGACTGTCACTGACATCCCTAGTGACACCAACACAGTGATCAGTGCTAATAAAAAGCATTGACACTGTACTAATGACACTGAAGAGGAAGGGGTTAACATCTGTGGCGATCAAAGGGTTAACTGTGCGCTGTGTGGGTTTTATATTATGTGTTGTGTTTTACTAGAGAGCAGGGGCGGACTGACAACTCATGGGGCCCCCGGCAATAGGGGATCATGGGGCCCCTGTGTCCTTGCCCAAACTCAAAAAAGCCTATGAAAAAGGTACCAGGGGCATCTCATGGGGCCCCCTACGGACCCCGGGCCCTCGGGCAGTGCCCGAGTTTCCAAATGGTCAGTCCGCCCCTGCTAGAGAGCCATGCTGCTTTGTATTTTTCTGCAGTGCAGAGAAATACAAAGCATCATGTCTATGCTGACAGGAGAGAGACCTGGGTTGTTTACACATAGGTCTCTCCCCTGTCAGCTCTGCCGACGATCGCCAAGTACCGCCTGGGACCCGGTGATTGACATGTTCAGCAGCCAATAGCGGCGCGGGTAGGGCGTGTTTACGCCCCCTACCTGGAAATGCAAATCACATATATATATATATGTGATTTTGCGCATCCCTGCTGCCCTTTAGCAGTGCTTCTGCTATAGGGGGGGGGGGGTTGCTAGTGTGCATGGAGAACAATCTCTTTGGGGGTTATTTACTAAAACTGGAGAGTGCAAAATCTGATGCAGCTCTGCATAGAAACCAATCAGCTTCCAGCTTTGTTTGTCAAAGCTTAATTGAACAAGCTGAAGTTAGAAGCTGATTGGCTACCATGCGCAGTTGTACCAGAATGCACCCATTTTAGTAAATCCCCCTCTATGCCTTTAGTAAATCAAGCCCTATGCCTGCCTTGCAGTACTATCAATGTCACAATGACATTTCCCCATCCCTCTTCCAACAGGTGAATTCTCAGAATTCTATAGTTCCTGAACACGTAAAAATGTTTTTCTTACACAAACTCAGCCATGAACTCTGTTCTGTACATTTTTTTTCTTTTCAATTGTTTTTTTATCTCTCTGATTGTTTTGTAAAGCTTGAAGTTTATAGCCATTTGTTGCAGAGATACAGAGAAACATTGACAACTTGATGGCAATAAACCGTGACCAGATGCAAGAAAACAACTGTAACAGAACATTTTCCCACAAAGTGCAGTAGCAAATGTTATGTTGTCAAAACATTTATGTGACATGCATGCATGCGAAAGGTGGTAATAACGAGCAGATAAGAAACCACTAAAAACCAGCCTGTTTTTCCTGCAAGTCATAAAGACAGAGTTATAGCTAGGCAAAAATGACTATATATAGCATATAGACACACACATAGTTTATGTGTGTGTGTATATATATATATATATATATATATATATATATAGAGAGAGAGAGAGAGTCATAACTAGTGTGCATAACCTTGTTAAAACAAAGAAAAAACATAAATATACTGTTTTAAAAAGGTATACAGATGTGCTCAAAAGTTTGCATACCCTGGCACAAATTGTGACATTTTGGCATTGATATTGATAATATGACTGATCATGCCAAAAAATGCTCTTTTATTGAAGGATGATGATCATATGAAGCCATTTATTATCAAATAGTTGTTTGGATCCTTTTTAAATCCTAATGATAACAGAAATCACCCAAATCGCCCAGATCAAAAGTTTACATCCCCTGGAATGTTTGGCCTTGGTACAGACACACAAGGTGACACACACGGGTTACAATTTTCAACATTTGTGTTTTATATATAGTTTTGAATGTGTAAGGTTATTTTTTATTAAAAAAGCAAAACCCGAAGTACATTAAGAATATGTCTTTTAAAACCTTACAAAACATAGAAAAATTGCCCCATGGCCACACTTCATTTTTAACTCATATACACTCATATACAAATAATTAAAGCCAAACTCCCTGAAAGCAGCTGCATATACTGATTTTATCTATATATATATATATATATATATATATATGGGCTCTGTTTTACCTGGCAATGGATATGTATTTCTGTCCATCCAGTTTTGAGATCTTCATTGAACTGCCACCCTACAACCACCATAGTCGTGTTTGGCACAAGTTTGCAGCACGGTTCATTTAAGTTTAAAAAGGCAGTGCTGTCTGTCAAATTGGAAGTGTCGAATACAAATTGCTGGACTGCAAAGCTTCACAGCTGTGGCAATAACTACTATAAATTTGGAGGTGGGTGATCGAGGATCAACCAACTGTTTTTACTGCCTCTCTGATCCCAACAGGACTTCTAGCTGGCCACACCCCAGTTGAATTTTGATTGAAAATGTTCATCTTCTGACGTTGTGACAAGAAAATTTGAAGAAGCAGGATGGAAGATTCTTCTTGAATAAATTAATTTCTTGCTGTGAAAGTGTTTTTTTTGGGGGGAAAATAGTACATATTTATTTATTTCAGGTACTTATATAGCACCATCAATTTACGCAGCACTTTACATATATATTGTACATTCACATCAGTCCCTAACCCTCAAGGAGCGTGCAATCTAAGGTACATTATTATTACTATACAGGATTTATATATTATTATTATTATTATACAGGATTTATATATTATTATTATTATACAGGATTTATATAGCGCAACAGTTTGCTCAGCGCTTTACAATATAACAGGAGACAATACAGCAACAATACAGTTCAATACAAGAGGGATAGGAGGGCCTGATCCTAAGAGCTTACAATCTAGGAGATATGTAATGAAACCTGTTTAAAAGGTCTGGGATTTCATTCAAGCATTAGGTCTGGATGAAATTTTAAAGTGTTACTAAACCCCGGACCCTGCATTCACTATATCTGGTCTCCCACAATACACAGAATATTGAAATGCAATTATTTTAGTAAATATAAACTGCTAAATACCTTTTCTCATCAGCAGTATATAGCAGTCTTGTGACTTCTATAAGTGTCCAGCTGAGCACTGGTTAAAACCTGTGGGGGGAGTTTTCATTCTCCTCTGATTGTCCCTATGAGACTGTATACCCCTGGCCTTCTGTCTGAACAATGCTGATTGGCCTTGTGCTGATCAAATGCACCCTCCCAAAGAAAAAAAAAAACAATAGCAATACACATTAATTTGAGCATGTGCAGAGTGACTGCTAGAGCTCTGTACTATTAGCAGATGGATTGGGAACAGTAGAAAAAGGGGAGAATCAGAGAAGACAGGATCTAACAGCCTTTTTACACAATGCAGAGGATTAACCCCTTAGGTTTCTCAGTAAGTATAGCAAGCATGCTTTACTGCATATACAGACTGATTTTACTGTTGTGGGTTTAGTAACACTTTAAGGGCTTTCAACAGAAATTAGATGACTCAATGATGGCATAAAAGAATAATTTGACAAGTGTTTTTTCTACGAATGTTCAAAAGAAAATTTTAACCAACTACAAAAAAGTGTAAGACTTGAGGCACTTTAATAGGAAGTATCTGACAAACATGCAAAAATGTCTATAAATGTTGTAGCTGTAAATGACACGCTACTGCTGAATACCTTCATGAATATCAGCTTCCAGCATACACAAATCCTAAAGTTAGCAATGACATTAGATAGTTGTCAGATCTTGAGGCATTACTAATCAGCACTGGTCTAATAGGGCAGCACAGTGGCTAAATGGTTAGCACTTCCGCCTGGCAGTACTAGGGTCGTTGGTTCGTATCCCAGCCACAGCACCACCTGCCTGGAGTTTGCATGTTCTCCCTGTGCCTGCATGGGTTTCCTCCCACACTCCAAAGACATGCTGGTAGGTGAATTGGATCCTGTCTAAATTGGCCCTAGTATGTGTATGAATGTGAGTTAGGGACCTTAGACTGTACGCCCCTTGAGGGTGAGGGACTGATGTGAATGTACAATATATATGTAAAGCGCTGCGTAAATTGATAGACTCATTTAGCTGAGATTTACAGCTACTTTTACCAGCTTCATTTACAAGTGAAAGGCTTGCTGTAGATCTACATAGCCTTGGGTCTATGCAGCAAAAGGGTGCAAATATCTTGTCCCATATTCATTTACCTAATTCCAATTTATGACTCAGATACTGAAGTTATTATTATTATTATTATACAGTATTTATATGGCGCCAGGAACTTTGCTCAGCACTGTACAGAGTAGTGGGGGACAGTACATGAGACAATACAGTAACAATACAATACACGAGGGGTTCGAGGGCCCTGCTCTTTCGCGCTTACAATCTAGGAGGGAGGGGATAATGGCACAGGAGGAAGTGGCTGTGGGGGATGGAGTGGTAGGAGGAGTGGAGGAAATTGGCTGTTAGGTGAGGGTGGGGTAGGCTTCCCTGAAGAGATGGGTTTTCAGGGTGCACCTAAAGGTGAGAAGGGTAGGTGATAGTCTGATGGATTGGGGTAGTGAGTTCCAGAGGATGGGGGAAGTCCTGGAGAAGTCCTGCAGTTGGGCGTGGGAGGAGGAGACCAGGGAGCTAGTAAGTAGGAGGTCTTGTGAGGAGCAAAGAGTGCGGGTTGGGTGGTATTTGGGTATCAGGTCGGTGAGGTAGTTCAGAGCAGTGTTATGAATGGCTTTGTACGTCAGTGTTAGTAGTTTGAATTTAATGCATTGGGCAATCGGACCCAGTGGAGGGAATGACAGAGGGGGGTGGCGGATACGGAGCGGGTGGCAAGGTGGATGAGTGGCCACTGAGTTCAGGATAGACTGAAGCGGGGATAGCCTGTGAGGAGGGAGTTGCAGTAGTCGAGTCGTGAGATAATAAGGGAGTGTATGAGTTGTTTAGTAGTGTCTGGGGTTAGGAACAAGCATATTTTAGAGATGTTGCAGAGGTGGAGCCTGCATGAGTTTGCCAGTGATTGGACATGGGGTTGGAAGGACAGGTTTGAGTCTAGAGTGGCACCTAGGACTTTGGCTTGCGAGGTGGGACTGATGGTGGCATTGTTGTTTTCGTGATAGAGAGGGTGGGGGTGGGGGCTGGGGGGAAAATTAGGAGCTCGATTTAGGAAAGGTTTAATTTGAGGAAGTGGAGCGACATCCAGTCTGAAATGTCGTTCAGTAGGTGGGTGATACGGGTGGAGACTGAGGGGGTGAGGCGAGGGGTGGAGAGGTAGATTTGTGTGTCATCGGCATAGAGGTGGTAGTTGAAGCCGTGGGAGTGTATCAGTTGGCCAAGGGAGGAGGTATAGATGGAGAAGAGAAGGGGCCCGGGGACAGAGCCTTGGGGAACCCCAACAGAGAGGGGGAGAGAGGGGGAGGTGGTAGCGTTATAGGTAACGCTGAAGGAGCGTTGGGAAAGATAGGAGGAGAGCCAGGAGAGAGCGGAGTCTCTGATGCCAAGGGAGTATAGTTTATTAAGGAGGAGGGGGTGGTCAACTGTGTTGAAGGCGCCGAAGAGGTCGAGGAGTAAATGGACTGAGTAGTGGCCAGTAGCTTTGGCGGTTAGCAGGTCATTAGTGATTTTGAGTAGGGCGGTTTCGGTGGAGTGTAGGGGATGGAAGCCAGACTGTAGTGGATCGAGGAGGTTGTTGTCATTGAGGTGGGAGCTTAGGCGATCGTAGACCAAGCGCTCAAGGAGCTTGGATGTAAATGGCAGCAGGGAGATGGGTCTAAGGTTGCTCAGGTCGGAGGGGTCCAGGGAGGGTTTTTTAAATATGGGGGTGATGTGCGCGTGCTTTAGGGGGGAGGGGAATGCGCCAGTAGAGAGGAAGAGATTGAAGATGTTGGTGAGGGAGCATAGGATGGAGGAGGAGGGTGACCGGAGGAGTTGTGTGGGGACAGGGTCAAGGGGGCAAGTGGTGAGGCGGACTTCTGTGAAGACCTTAGTGATCTCTTCAGTGGTAGCAGGGCTGAGGGAGGGGAGTGTTGGGGAGGCTTTAGTGCGCGGGATGTTAGGTGTGGTGGGGGTCAGGGCGATTGCGAGGTCAGAGGAGGGGAGAGTTGCAGGGGTTATATTGGGAGGGAGGCTAGGTAGATTGAGCATTGGCGATGTCCTTACGGATTGCGTCGATCTTGTTTTGGAAATGGTTGGCAATCTCGTGGGCGGTGAGTGAGGTACTGGGTGGAGGTGGGAGGGGGAGAGAGTAGGGAGTTGAAAGTGGAGAAGAGCAGGTGGAGAGGGAATTAATGAGGGTTACGAAGTAGGCTTGTTTGGAGATGTGGAGGGAGGAGGTGTAAGTGAGGAAGGAGGATTTGTAAAGGGTATACGCTTGAGGGGATCTGGTTTTGCGCCATAATCGCTCCAGCGCGCGACTGCGTAGTTTAAGATTTTTGGTGCGGTCGTTCTGCCAGGGTTGAAGCGGTTGGGGTCTGATGCTGCGTGTGATTAGGGGTGCTAGGGAGTCTAAGGCAGCTGACAGCGAGTTGTTATACGCAGTATTGGCCAGGTCGGGGCAGGACAGTGGCAGGATACTGTCGTACAGACGGTCAGCTGCGGAGTGGAGAGGGGCCAGGTTCAGGTTGCGGAGGTTACGGCTGGTGATGGTTTGATGTTTGGGGGGGAGGTGTTTGAGGACGGGGAGACGGAGAACGTAATGAGGTTGTGAAATAACTTTGATTTACCAAAAGCACAGATAAAAGTGGTTACCTCTTTGGAGTGACGAGATATGGTGTTAACGATGGTCATTGTGGTCTATGATGACGGTTAAGCAGGTAATCTGGTAAACAGTGTTTACAGGGCAAGCTGCAATATACAAAAAAAAAAAACATAAAGGATGTAAGGCTTTAGTAACCTAGTGACAAGTACTAGTGCAGAAAGACAACATTTATCCTTAACTACGAAAAGTAATCTTTGCTATGGGGGCGCTCATTCATGCTTGCTGCCATTGACATACTGACCGTGGCTCGGTATTGCCCCCCTCTCTCAACTCCCTGGCAATGGCTCCTGCTACTGCCTCTCTCTCCAATGAGAAGAGAGAAAGCTGAGAGAGCTGCTGCTCTTATGTACATCACTGGCTCAAGTTTAGGCTCAGCTAAGTATTTAGTGTGGAAGAAGGGGGTAACTGCATGCAGAAGGTGTTTAATATACACTAAGGTAAAGCACCTTCTACATTTAGAACCACTTTAAGTACTAACCTGTATATCATATCAGACTATTTTTCAGTTTTCAGTGCTGTGATAGTTTTGCTCACAATTACTCAGTCATGCAACACTGTACACCAGGGGTCTCCAAACTTTCTAAACAAAAGAACCGGTTTACTGTCCTTAAGTTTTTAGGGGGACCAGACTGGGGCCATTGGGAGTCCCAACACCAGTGGGAAAAAATGCCCCAACTTTGATGTCAATGGAAGGAATAATGCCTCATTGTTTGTGTCATTAGGAGGAATTGTCCCCCATCATTGGTGTCATTGGGCCCCATAGTTGGTGTAATTGGGAGAAATTGTACCCCTTCATTGGGGTCAGTGGGGGAATTATGCTCCATTGGTGGTATCAGTGGATGAAATAGTGCCCCAAGGGCTGGATGAAAGCAAGCAAAGGGCCACATCTGGCCCCAGGTTCGCAGTTTGGAGACCACTGCTGTACACAAATGAATGTTATATAATTTTTTTGTAGACAGAGTTTTCTTTTGGTGGTATTTAAAGTGATACTAAACACACACTGTTTAGTTTACATTGTCCCTTCTATTTCTGTATATGGATTATGGCACTGTAATTATTTTAATAAAAAAGAAACATCAAAGTACCTTTTTCTGTCACTATGAAAATTACACAAGACTGGTACCAAATCTAAAACACGTTAGCAGCATCTAAACACATAATAAAATTTTAATGAACACATGGCTGCGTTATTTTTTAATACCTGCTTGGAATTCAGCTTAATTAGTGTATTTGTATCATGATAAGAATGGTTATGAACAGCATACATTGGTTTACAGTCATTAGTGAACTTACTAAAGCATTCAATCTCTATAGAACCTGAATGTCAGGTAGGGATTTACGTCTTTACATACCAACCACCTCTTCCCAACCTATGTTTGAACCCTGTGATCATCTTCAAGATCCTGAAATATTAGACTATTAGTTTCTCCATGTTAAAAAAAAGGTGAGAAGGGTAGTCTGGAGAGTCTGTTTTGCACACCTTTAAAATATTGCAAATCAGACCTTCAGGGCTCGTTCACACCATGATCGAGAGATGTCAGTTGCAGGGGCGGACTGACAACTCATGGGGCCCCTGGGCAATAGGGGACCATGGGGCCCCTGTGTCCTTGCTCACACTCAAACCACACCCAAAAAACCTATGAAAAAGGTACCAGGAGCATCTCATGGGGCCCCCTTCTGACCCAGGGCCCTCGGGCAGTGCCCGAGTTCCCAAATGGTCAGTCCGCCGCTGGTCAGTTGTTCTACAAGGGAACACCCAAACCAATTGTTCTCTATGTGCCCTGTTCACACCACAACACTAGTAACAGATTTTTTTCTTTGCAGGAATCTGCAACATGTATAACACTCATTGAAGCACACATGAAAACTGATGTAAAGTAATATCTCTGCAAGTGGAATCTGCATGTCAGTTTCCATCGGTTTGCAGCACATATGGTGTGAATGAGGCCTCAGACTACCACTCAATGAGAATACCTGGATCATATCCTCATTCTACAACACTAAGCAACTATCATTCAGTTTTTTTACTGAAGGTACAGGGTAGCTTCTTACACTCATTTTGATTAGAAAGCGGTCTCTTTCTTTCACTGTTATATTTTTCTCTATCATACCTACAGCCCCATCTGTATCAGGGGAAACTGTGATGGAATTTAAATGTAATAGACATTAAAGCGCAGTTCTAGTGACCTCACTTACAGAAAGATAAAAATTGATAAAAAATAAAACAAGTCCAGAGATGGGCATTAAAAATGGTAAAAGGTCTGACAAATAAAACACATCAGGAAAGACCTCAGAAAATCGTACACACTGCATCTTGAAATGCATTTTTAATACAAAATATATGAAAAATATTTTTAAAAATACATTTCAAATTGTCTTTAAAAATAAAAATCTACATTTTTGGAATGCATTTACAAATATATGTAAAAATATATGTTAAAATTACTTTTTTATATGTTAAAAAAATCTGAAGAATATATTTAAAAACAATATATATATATATATATATATATAAAATTAAATATATAATTTGAATATATAAATATATATAATATATATAATATATATTTTGAAATATATTGAATATGGCCAAAATTGTAGCATTTCAAATATATGTCAATATATTTGGGAAGAATATTTTAAAAATATATTTCAAATACATTTTTCTTCTATATGGGTATATACACTCAACAAGAACCAGGGATGGTACAAGTTCAAAATATTGTGTTGTAATCCTGCTGCAGACAAGCACAATGAAGGTGAAATATTGCAGAGCCTCATATCTGCTCACAATGCCTCAAATGATCCCACTGATGAGATTATATACAGTCCCAGCTGGAATGGAATTGCTAGGGCCTTGTCAGGAGTGGACTGACCATTTGGAAACTCATGAACTGCCCGAGGACCCGGGGTCAGTAGGGGGCCCCATGAGATGCCCCTGGTACCTTTTTCATAGGCTTTTTTGAGTTTGGGCAAGGACACAGGGGCCCCATGATCCCCTATTGCCCGGGGGCTCCATGAGTTGTCAGTCCGCCCCTAGGCCTTGTTCACATGCATTGCTCCTAACTGCCCCTGATGTGGAGGGACTGTCCCTCTTTTGGAAGCAAATCCCTCCATCCCTCTGTCCTTCTCATTTGTCCCTCTTTGGTCTGATGTATAGACCTTTATAAAGAAATGTACTATTTAGTTGCTAGAAGTGTTAGGCCTCCTGCATACTATGTTCTTTTGAAAGTTTGGGGGGTTTATTAATTTCATTGGCCAAAATATTGAAGTAGAACTATAGGCAAAACTTATTTTTATTACACCTGTCAGGGCTTACGTCCATTGTACCATTTTTGCTTGTTATCGGGGCACAATGTCCATCTCTGGAGCTTGTATCCAAATACGGTCTACTTGTGACTTGGAGGTCAGCAGGAGGAACCAGTGAAAGCTGCAGAGGACACAGGCAGGGGTAAAACTAGAAATTGCAGAGCTCCATAGTAAAAATGTTAATGGGTTCCCCCAACAGAGAAAAAAACACTGTTCTACAAGATCCTATTTGCAGGTGATGAAGGATTGAAAAAGACACAGCGGTGATAATGAGGTAAGTATGGATCTATATATTATTATTATTATTATACAGTATTTATATAGCGCCAAATGTTTGCTCAGCGCTGTACATTATAATGGGAGACAGTACACGAGACAGTACAGTAACAATACAATGCGAAACATGAGGGGTTCGAGGGCCCTGCTCCTTGGAGCTTACAATCTAGGAGGGAGGGGATAGTGGTACAGGAGGAAATAGCTGTGGGGGACGGAGTGGTGGGAAGAGCGGAGGAGATCGGCAATTAGGTGAGGGTAGGCTTCCCTGAAGAGATGGGTTTTCAGGGTGCGCCTAAAGGTGAGGAGGGTAGGTGACAGTCTGATGGGTTGGGGTAGTGAGTTCCAGAGGATGGGGGAAGCTCTGAAGAAGTCCTGGAGACGGGCATGGGAGGAGGAGACCATGGAACTAGAGAATAGGAGGTTTTGTGAGGAGCGGAGGGTGCGTTTTGGGTGGTATTTGGATATCAGGTCGGTGATGTAGTTCGGGGCAGTGTTATGGACAGCTTTGTACGTCAATGTTAATATTTTGAATTTTATGCGTTGGGCAATCGGAAGCCAGTGGAGGGATTGGCAGAGGGGGGAGGCGGATACAGAGCGGTTGGTGAGGTGGATGAGTCTGGCCGCAGAATTCAGGATAGACTGAAGCGGGGATAGCCTGTGTTGGGGTAAGCCGGCGAGGAGGGAGTAGCAGTAGTCAAGTCGTGATATGATAACGGAGTGAATGAGTTGCTTTGTGGTTTCAGGAGTTAGGAGCGTGCGTATATTTAGAAAATGCTAAGGTCCCAAATTGACAAAATAAACTGTGCAATCTTTAAAGTGATATCACTGAGCAAAATACAAATAAAATATTAATATTCAGTCCCAACATGTGAATAACACAACGGTGCTGTATCTTTAACGTTGATACTCCATACAGAAATGACAAGTGCTTCACTGTGCTCACACTGGTGCCCCACATAGATGTAAACTCACCGTCATTTCATGACCACCTATCTCTAGGTAAGTCACACTTGCTTTTTGGGACTATCCCAGTTTGTAATCCGGTCCTGATGGTCGATATCCCTTTGCCCTTATAACCGTAGTTGCTGGTAGTAACCAATAACTTTCCACTAGATCTGCATCAATGTTAGGCCACCTCTCTCCTCCACAGGCAGTGTTTCACATTTTCAGCATAAATCAAAACAAAACCAGAAATCCCATAGTGTAAAACTGTATAAAACTTTGACCACTTCCCGACCGGCCGTTGTATATAAACGGCCAGACGGTGGCAGTGCAGGGTCGGGTGGCCGTTTATAAACAGCCTCCCCACCCCCTGCTTGTGCTTGCTCCCCGGGAGCGCGCAGCACCGCGGTCCGGTGCCCGCTGTGTCCTCTGGACACAGTGAAGCACCGATTGTCGGACGGGACCTCTGTACGAGGTCCCGATCATGTGATCTCTGATTGGCCAATCAGTGATTACATGCAAAGTAGTAAGCAGGATGTCACTTCTGACATCATTGCTTACTACGTGTAAAATCTGTGAATGATCACAGAGGTGGCATGGTACAAGGCTATTCACAACAGCCTTGTACCATGTGACAAGTTGTGACCAATCACAGCTCACTCAGTAGTTCTCAATGTCTGCAAGAATGCAGACAGAGAGAAAGAGAAATTATTGCTTTTACATCCTATATGGGTGTAAAAACAATCAGTGTAAAAAAAAAAAAAAATCTTCATCACCCCCCAAAAGTAGTACAGTGTCACCATGGTGACACTGTACTGCTATGTGACAGTATGTAGAAAATAAAATAAAAAATAATATAAAAAAAAAATTAAAATGTAAAAAAAAATGTTTAAAAATTATAATTTTTGGTTAAAAACTAATTTGGCTTTTTTTCTTTTTACTAAAAAGATAACGGAATAAATTTTGGGCAAGATGTATGATGAAATATTATTTATTTGCAAAATGTTATAAGAAAAACACTTTTTTTTCAAAATTTTTGGACATTTTCATTTACATAGCAAAAAAAATAAAAATCCCAGCGGTGAATAAATACCACCAAAATAAAGTTTTATCTGTCTCAAAAAAATTCATATGGGTTCAGTGTTGCATGACCGCACAATTGTCATTCAAAGTGTGATAGCACTGAAAGCTGAAAATTGCCCTGGTCAGGAAGGGGGTAAAAGTGTCTGGAGTGGAAGTGGTTAATATGGGGTCCAACAATAGAAATGCCACTCACAAAAAAAAGTGCCTTTCCTGGCACTAGGTGTATTCAGCTTTGTGTATTATGAATGGGAATTAAGATGGCCGCCGCATTCCAGCATGCGTTCCAAATACCGGAAGTGACGTCAGCGGAAGTTGCGCCATAAGCCCTCGACTAGTTTCGACCAATAGATCATCTTCAGGAAGCACAGGAAGTTCTTTCACATGTATGTTAATTCATTTTTTTCCTAAGCGCAACAGCACCCCCTTTTTTCATTCAAACAAGTATGGATCTGGGTATAGTACAGCATATTGAGTGAAGCAGTGTACAAATAGGGATTGTATAGTATGCAACACAGAACAAAACAGTGCAGAAAATAGCACAGTGTACAGAATGAGGCAGTTTGAAATATAAATGTTACAACGGGGCTTTAAGAATGAGGTTCTGCGGTACAGGGAATGCACAGCATGGCAGATGAAATAAGGTGGTGCAACATAGGAAACATACACCATGGTATACAGAATGAGGTGGTGTGGAATTGAGAATGTTCAGCATGGTGTATGAAATGAAACACTGCAAAACAGAGAATTTACAGCAGGGTTTATGAGATGGGGAGGTGGGAAAAAACAGCACGGTATACACAGGGCCGGTGCTAAACTATTTTGCACCCTAGGCAAGACCAGCTACTTGCACCCCTCCAAAAAAAGATAAATAAATACAACATTTTCAAAAAAAACGGTAGAAAATATTTAATCAGCAATTCATGAAACTGCTAAATTTCTTTTGATTTGCAAAAATAAGTGCCATAAGATGCCACCAGCACCAATATTAAAGACAAAATCAGTGTCACGGATGGACTGTATCTGTGGCTTTCAGTGGCAGGGTGACAGCTGGAGTGAGTGGAGGATGATGAATCCACACAAATTCCCCAGGCAATGGGGGGAGATATAATGCTGTGAAGCAGGCAGCCCAGCCCACACACACAAAGAACCCTGAGACTTGACTGGTACTGAGTTTGAGAGGAACACTGGAAGGAGTGGCAGTTCAGCTGCTACATTGGTCCCAGACACCTGGCATCTTCCTCTGTCCTTGCTTCCACCCCTCTGCCACCCCTCCTCTCAGTTGGAGGATCATTTATGACGTGGTGGCGTTACACACAGAGAGAGTGCTGGCCTGTGCTGCACCCAGGCACCCCTAAGTGACAGCGCGCCCTAGGCGGCCGCCTAGCTTGCCTAGTGGAAGCACCAGCCCTGGGTATACAGAATAAGGTGGTGCAGAAAATGGATCATATAGCATGGCGTATAGATTAAGGAGGTGCAGGACAGGAAACATACAGCATGGCATATGAAATAAACTGGAATTGAAGAATAGGGCATCTACAGTATGGAATGAGGTGGTGTGGAATGAGAAATATACAGCATGATGTATGCAATGAAATGTTGGGGAAAAGTACAGCACAGTATATGAAATGAGTGGGATTTGAGAGGGTATTGCATGGTATATGGAATGAGGTGGTGCAGAATAAGGAATATACAGCCTCTATATGGAATGAGACGTTGCAAAATAAGAAATGAATGTTATACGGAATGATGCATTACAAAAGAGGGAGTGTACAGCATGACAAATGGTATGGGATGTTTTAGAATAGGAAATGTCCAGCATGGCATACTAAATGAGGTGTTGTGGCATATGAAAGGCACAACATGGCATACTGAATAGGGTAGCGAGGAATAGAGAACGTACAGCATAAGGCTTGAGAACATAGGTAGTATGGGATATATTATGAGGGAGTGCAGAACAGGGAATCACTCCAGACCTCCATCAGTTCACTCAAATGCAGCCACTTCCGTGGCTCTGACAGATGGCATCCAGAGCACGGCAGAGGACGTGAGAGGTATAGGATTTCGACAGCAGGTTTCTGTGTTTGCGAATGAAATTTAGGGGAACTGCCAAATACTTTGTGGATTCCATGCTGATAGGGATCTGGATGGGGCCAATTGACCCAGTATGACTGGCAGAACAGGAGATCTTCTACCCAATATTTCTCATCCCTTATTGCTGTGTAGCAGGAAAGACGAGTATTTACTGTCTTTTGGCAGGTGTAAAATTAATGACAGTGCCATTTTAAAGTACAGGAAAAACTTGATTGAATGGCCTTAGCCTTCTAAAAAACTGCAGGTGCTAAAGGAACAGTTCTGTAAACTTGGGCATTCACCCTATGGCCTCCAGCTAAAGAAACCCTTTTAAGTTGGTATTACCTACCCTCTGATCTCTAATACTCTGCAATGCCCCAAGATATATGGCTCAATTCACTAAGATGAATGAGTTATTTTAATACCACTACATATTATATTTCATGATCATTTTTCTAGTGCACACAGGGATACCCAGGAAAATAAATTGGTATTAATATTTTGACCCTTCAAGGGACCTGTCCATTCACAATGAATGATATGAAAACACATATCAATGTGCATAAAAATGCAATGTAACACAATGCAATGCACATGAGAATGTATGTTAAGTGCACATGCATTTTTGATGCATTGCAGTGAGTTATTATTTGCAATATGGTGTGAATTGATCCTTAGGGTTCTGTAAGCTCTGTTTTTACATAGTAATTCTTGCAGTGGTGGTTAACGGAGTGAGCATAGTGCAACTGTGAGGATGGGGCTGAAATATTACATGCATTATATTGCCAAAAGTATTGGTTGGCCTGCCTTTACACGCACATGACCTTTAACGGCATCCCGGTCTTAGTCCATAGGGTTTGATATTGAATTGGCCCAACCTTTGGAGCTATAACAGCTTCAACTCTTCTGGGAAGGCTGTCCACAAGGTTTAGGAGTGTGTCTATGGGAATGTTTCACCATTCTTCCAGAAGTGCATTTGTGAGGTCAGGCACTGACGTCGGATAAGAAGGCTTGGCTTGCCGTCTCCGCTCTAATTCATCCAAAAGGTGTTCTATCGGGTTGAGGTCAGGACTCTGTTCAGACCAGTCAAGTTCCTCCACCCCAAACTCGCTCATCCATGTCTTTATGGACCTTGCTTTGTGCACTGGGCCATCCCCAAACTGTTCTCACAAAGTTGGGAGCATGAAATTGTCCAAATTGTCTTGATATGCTGACACCTTAAGATTTCCCTTCACTGGAACTAAGGGGCCAAGCCCAACCCCTGAAAAACAACCCCACACCATAATCCCCCCCTCCACCAAACTTTACACTTGGCACAATGCAGTCAAGCACCGTTCTCCTGGCAGCTGTCAAACCCAGACACGTACATTGGATTGCCAGACAGAGAAGCTTGATTAGTTGCTCCAGAGAACACGTCTCCGCTGCTCTAGAGTCCAGTGATGGCGTGCTTTACACCACTGCATCCAACGCTTTGCACTGCACTTGGTGATGTAAGGCTTGGATGCAGCTGCTCTGCTAATGCATTAGTTAAATAGTGCTGATGACTTCAGTACTCCAGTCACCCAGTCAGTGCCAAAGTCAGTGCCAGAGTCCTGGGCTGAAATCTGGAGAGTTCCCACTTATGCACACATGCATTGTAGTCCACTCATTTTACTGGAAGTTATTTTAAGTGGATTGTAACACATGCATTTGTTAAAAGGACACATGCAATCGACCCACAGAGAATTAGCTGCTTCATTCCACCCAAAACAGATACATTTAAATTTGATACCTTAAAGTGTAAGTCCAGCCAAAACCTTTACATTTGGATAAATGAGGAAGAATTAGAAACCCTGTCATCTGCATCCCCTGCCACCTCTTTTCCTTTCAGCCCCATCCCCACAGTTCATGAACTGCACTATGCTCACCTGTTAACCACCACTATGCAATCCCAGGCTTACAGAGCCCTTCACACCATACTGCACCTAAAAACTCACTGCAATGCATCCAAAATACATGTGCATTTAACATACCTACCGTATCCTTTAGATGGATTGCTCCTCACTTACTGCTGCAGTAACAATTTATTTCACAAAACAGAAATTTAGGGAAATCTCTCAAAGGACCCTCTTCCAAAACAGTTCACCTCTGAGCACCCTGCCATCCTCTTCTAAAACTGCTTAAGTCTGTGCCCCCTTCCACCTCCTTCCGACACTGCCCATCTCTGCATCTCCTGCCACCTTCTGCCAACACTGCCGATCTCTGCTTGTCCTGCCACTTCCTTCCAACACTGCCCAACTCTGCTTCCCCTGCCACCTCCTTCCAACACTGCCCATCTCTGCTTCCCCTGCCACCTCCTTCCAAAACTGCTTACCTCTCTATCCCCTGCCACCTCCTTCCAACATTGCCAACCTCTGCATCCCCTGCCACCTCCTTCCAACGCTACTTACCTCTGCATCACCTGCCACCTCCTTCCAACATTGCCCACCTCTGCATCCCCTGTCACCTCCTTCCAACACTTCCCATCTCTGCTTTCCCTGCCACCTCCTTCCAACACTGCTTACCTCTGCATCACCTGTCACATCCTTCCAACACTGCCCACCTCTGCATCCCCTGCCACCCTCATCCAACACTGCTCATCTCTTCATCCCCTGCCCATCTCTTCTTCCCCTGCCACCTCCTTCCAACACTGCCCATCTCTGCTTCCCCTGTCACCTCCTTCCAACACTGCTTACCTCTGCATCACCTGCCACATCCTTCCAACACTGCCCACCTCTGATCCCCTGCCCATCTCTTCTTCCCCTGTCACCTCCTTCCAACACTGCTCATCTCTGCTTCCCCAGTCACCTCCTTCCAACACTGCTTACCTCTGCATCCCCTGCCACCTCCATCCAACACTTCCCACCTCTGCTTTCCCTGCCACCTCCTTCCAACACTGCCCATCTTTGCTTCCTCTGCCACCTCCTCCAAACACTGCCCATCTCTGCTTCCCCTGTCACCTCCTTCCAACATTGTCCATCTCTGCTTCCCTGACACCTTTTTCCAACACTGCTTACCTCCCCATCACATGCCACCTCCTTCCAACACTGCTCATCTCTACATAACCCTGCCACCTCCTTTCAACACTGCCCATCTCTGCTTCCCCTGCAACCTCCCTCCAACAATGCGTATATCTGCTTCCTCTGCCACCTCCTTCCAAAATTGCTCACCTCTGCATCACCTGCCACCTCCTTCCAACACTGCTTACCTCTCCATCACCTGCCACCTCCTTCCAACACTGCTCACTTCTGCATCCCCTGCCACCTCCTTCCAACACTGCCCATCTCTGCTTCCCGTTCCACCTCCTTTCAACACTGCCCAGCTCTGCACCCCCTGGCAACTCTTTCCAAAACTGCTCACCTCTGCATGCCCTGCCACCTATTTCCAACACTGCTCATCAGTGCACCCCCCATCACCTACTTCCAAAACTGCTCACCGCTGCATCCCCTGCCACCTATGTTCAACACTGCTCATCTCTGCACCCCCTGTCACCTACTTCCAAAACTGCTCATCTCTGCATCCCTTGCCACCTTCTTCCAACACTGCCCATCTCTGCATCCCCTGCCACCTCCTTCCAACACTGCCCATCTGTGCTTCCCCTGCCACCTCCTTCCAACTCTGCTTACCTCTGCATCACCTGCCACCCTTTTTCAACACTGCTCATCTCTGCATCCCCTGGCATCCTCGTCTCAAATCTGTTCCCCTGCAACCTTGGCACACTGTAGAGGTCTTCCTCTATTACTTACAGCTTGCCTGTGTAGAGCTTACCTCCAGCAGATGGCTCTTGATATGATGGGATCTCTGTTCTACCAGGGCTCTGTAAAACAATCCATCCCCTCTGACACACCTGAATATATATATATATATATATTTTTTTTTTTTTTTTTTTTTTTGAAGGCTGCACACACCTGTATTACTTAAGTGTTAGTATACTAAAAAACTATATCCAGGAAATAGGCTGCAGGCATCTTGAGGGTAAAGTATGTATATTATAGCAATGTAGGGCTTACCCCCAGAGGGGTGGCTGAGAATATGCCTAGGTCTCCCAGTATAATACAGAGGCTGCCAATCACACAAACACATTTCCATAGTCATGGAACCCACCGTAACTTGGGCTCCTGCAGGGGCCTGGGGATCAGCCTCCTTCTCACCAACTATGGACCCAAGACTAAAGAGACCCCCTTTTGGGGATTCAAGGAACCTTTTCCCCAAGAGGGCTATATCACTTCCCTGGGACTGTTTTTGGGTCCCCTTGGCATACTGTGCTCTTATTTTGTTTAATCACCTCCTGCGTCAAGACTGCTAGGTGCCAGGAAGGAATCCATTGCTTTCTTGTGTTTGATTGTTTATTTGTTTATGCAATGTAATTTTGTCCTGGGACTTGTAATGTATGTCATATCTGCCTAGGGGGAAGGTTTTTGTGTATAAATGCTATGCTGTTTGTTAATAAAGTCAGTCCTGTTTTATGTCAACATTGGTTCTGTCTGATGCTTTGGGTAAATTTGCTATATTCTGGTTCCAGAGTGGAAGAAGCTGTAGTTTCCTGGTGATATGCAGTCCGGGCTTCAGACAGCCTGTCACATCCATGCACACTAACAGTACAGGCTCAGTCTAGGGGATGCCTTTTTAGTATTTATTGCTGACAAACTTCAATAGGAGAGGGGTTTAGGGTCATAGGATACTTCAAAACAATCAATAGCAATAAGGAGGATAAACTACCCACTAATCTTCTCTATAGTTAGCTTTCCTGGAGGTAATAGGGAATAGCCCAGGGGTGTATTGACCACAATAAAAACAAGGCATTTGCCTAGGGTGGCATTTTTCAGGGGGCAACAGCATTTATCAGGGGGGCAATGCTGCCCCCCGAAATAAGAGATGGAAGAACGGACACGCGTTGCATGGGGAGCAGGTGGGTTCTGAGAGAGGCTGCGGGCTGCTTGATTGTGTATGCAGAACCTGACTCTTGTTCCCGGGGATGTCCGGAGCCGTGACAATGTCTTCTCTCTCGTTGGGGTGGAGGGGGGTTGTCAGTGTATGGGGGGTGGTGGTAGTGGAGGGCTCTCTTGGGTGTGGGGGGGGTGTGGGGGTGCTGGGGCGTTGTTGGTCAATGTCAGGCTCTCTTCATGGAGGAGGGGGGTGTTGGTCTGTGTCAGGGTCTCTCTCCATGGGGGGGGGGTGATTTTTCTGTTGCCTAGGTCAGCATGAAACCTAAATACACCACTGGAATAGCCAATACATCTAGGACTCAATAAGAGTAGTCCCATTCTGTATCTCAACTCCTGGCACTTTCGTAACTAACAATCCACAGCAAGGTCTTTATTTACAATGTCCCAGAAGCTGTCTGCCACCCAGCATCCACAAGTAGATCCACAGTGAGGGAGATAACAAGATCCTTCTACAGACCAGGATGTCTTGTTCTAAAGGGTTTTATTTCCCTTAAAGCATTCTATGCATTGAGTTAAAAAAACCTTCTGCGTGCAGCTCCCCCTGAGCCCGATCTCAATCCAATGATGTCCCAGCAGCTCTCTCTGCTCTCTCTCTCTCCTCACTGGACAGAGAGGCAGCAGCGGGAGACATTGGCTCTTGCTGCTTTCAATCACAGCCAATGAGGAGAGAGTGGGGAGTGGGGCTGAGATGCTCTCTGTGTGTCAGTGGACAGTAAGGGAATAAGTACAGTTGGTTCCTCTCACCACTTCTGGTACCTGATGGATCTGATCCAGAACTTTTGGCAGTCTGTTATCCTCAGTGGCTTGGTCATCACGATCAGGTCCCCACAAAGCTCTGTTCATGCTGGTGTAGACACTGACATGGCAACAGGTCTCTCCAGCTCTGGTCCCAGCACAGTGAAAGACCTTTCTGTGGCTCAGTCCTCAAGTTCTATGAACACTGCCCTGGTCCCAAGACTCAGCAACTCTCTGTGGCTCAGTCTCTCCAGGTGCTCAGAACACAACGGCGAGTCTGCACACTCCAGTTCTTGTACTGCTCTGTTTCTTCTGTAGTCTGTGTCAAAAACCTGGGAAAAGTCTCCCCTCTCCTCCCCTGGTGTGCAGGAAATCCTGGGTAATAAAGTCCACAGCCCATTAGCCTCCATTGTACAGCATTGCTTGTGGACTATATGTCTCATGGTTCATTGTGGCTGCATAGCAAGTTCTCTCTATGTGTCAGGAAAGGCTTGCCCTTAGTATAGGTGAAGACTCACAGTGCACAAATATGCGCATGTGCAGAACAATGATATTTTTGGCTGATGAGTCTTGTATCAAATCCAGACTCGTAAATAAAGACACCCGCCTCTCCTGACTACTACAACTATCCGTCATCAGGAACTACTGTGCTTAAATGCAATTGCATTGCCCTTGTTTCCTGTCATCTTGGGCCTACCATGGTTACAGGCTGATAACCCACAGATCGATTGGAAATCCGGAGAAATTCAGTTCCTATCTTCTTACTGTGAGAAACATTGTCTACCCTTATCTTCTCCATCCTCCACCATGCTACTATGCACGGACTTAGATGTTGAACTTGCCCAAATAGTTCCACAAGTCTACTTGGATGTCTTCAGTAAACGGGGGGGGGGGGAAGATACCCTTCCTCCACACAGACCTTACGATTGCCTACTTGCCGGAACCGAAATCCCCTTCAGACGCATCTTTCCTTTATTGGAACAAGAATTAGGGGTATTAAAGGAATATATCGAGGAGAACCTACAGAAGGGATTCATTCATCCTTCTACATCTCCGGCTGGGGCAGGAATATTTTTTGTGGAGAAGAAGGATCATTCCCTGCGGCCTTGTGTGGATTATCGGGAGCTAAATAAGATTACGGTAAAGAATCGTTATCCCCTTCCTTTGGTCCCTGGACTTTTCCAAAGACTCAAATCTGCAGCCATCTTTACAAAACTGGACTTAAGGGCAGCCTATAACTTGGTTCGCATCCGGGAAGGGGATGAATGGAAGACTGTCTTTCGTACCTGATTTGGCCACTTCGAGTATTTGGTCATGCCCTTCGGACTGTGCACCACACCAGCTACCTTCCAGCACTTTATCAATGATATTTTCAGAGACTGACTTGATATGTTTTTGGAGACTCATCGGGGACATGTTAACCACTTCCTGTCCGGACACTTTCACCCCCTTCCTGTCCAGGCCAATTTTCAGCTTTCAGCATTATCACACTTTGAATGACAATTGTGCAGTCATGCAACACTGTACCTATATGAATTTTTTAGCATTTTTTTGAGACAGATAAAGCTTTATTTTTGTGCTATTTATTCTCCCCTGGGATTTTTATTTTTTTTGCTATTTAAATGAAAAAGACCAAAAAAAAAGTGTTTTTCTTATAAAATTTTGCAAATAAATAATATTTCATCATAAATCTTGGCCAAAATGTATTCCGTTACATTTTTAGTAAAAAAAAAAATAACACAAATTAGTTTATAACCAAAAATTATATTTAAAAAAAAACAATTTTACTTTTTTTTTTTTTTTACATACTGTCACCCTAGCAGTACAGTGTCATTGTGATTGGTCACAGCTTGTCACATGGTACAAGGCTGTTGTGAATAGCCTTGTAGCATGTGACCTCTGTGATCTTTCACAGATTTCACACGTAGTAAGCAATGATGTCAGAAGTGACATCTTGCTTACTACTCTGCATATGATCACTGATTGGCCAATCAGTGATCACATGATCAGGACCTCACACAGAGGTCCCGTCCGACGATCGGTGTTCCACTGTGTCCGAGGGAGCGCGCACAACTAGAAAATGCGGGTGCCGTTTATGAACGGCAACCCGCCCCTAGAGTGACACCATCCTGCCATTTAGAAACAGTAGGAAGACGGCAAGTGGTTAAAGTGTCTTGGGATGACTTCGTCAGCACAAACTTTACGCCAAGGCCGAAAAATGTGATTTTGAGCAACAAAGCATTCCGTTTCTCTTTCTAATCATCTCTACAGCCGGAATTAACATGGATCCGCAGAAAGTCTCAGCAATTCTGGACTGGCCAATTCCCTAAAATACAAAAGAAATCCAGCGGTTTGTAGGATTTGCTAACTTTCACTGTAAGTTTATTAAGAACTTTTCGGCCCTCATCTCACCCATCACTCAACTCACCAAGCAAGGTATCCATTTCCACTGGACTTCTGAAGCACAGGCTGCTTTTGAAACTTTGAAGGAACTATTTACAGCTGCTCCTATTCTGAGCCATCCAGATTCCAATGTACCTTACATCCTAGGAGTAGATAAGTAGATGCATCTACTTGCAGTTGGGGCAGTTCTTTCCCAATGGCAGGGACTCAAGGAGCTAATCCATCCAGTTGCATTCTTTTCATTAAAACTCTCTTCGGCTGAAAGTAATTATGATGTAGGTGACCGGGAGCTTCTGGCAATTAAAGCAGCCCTGGAGGAATGGAGATATGTTTTGGAAGGAGCCACTCATCCGATTTCAATATATATGAATCACAAAAACCTTGAATATTTAAGGACTGCAAAATGTCTCAAGCCACGTCAGGTCCGATGGGCCCTGTTCTTTTCAAGATTTGCCTTCCACATCACCTATAGGCCTGTGTCCAAGAAAACCAAACCCTAAATGCGTTGTCACGCATGTTCGAGGATTCAAAGGACACCCCAATACCGGACACTGTTTTGCCAGCAGGGAACTTTCTGCTACTACACACCAGCCTATTATCTCAGTTACAGCAGGCATCGTCAGGAACATCCAGCCCAACCGGGGTCATATTGCAAGGCAAAAAATGGACTTCTGTGGAAAGGTGAGCAAATTATTTATACCAGAAAATGTGTGGACCCCTGTCCTGGGATACTTCCATCACCATCCCTTGGCGGGCCTCTTTGGGGTATACAAGACTGTTAGGTTAGCACAACGCACATTCTGGTGGCCAGATATGGAGAAAGACTGTAAGACCTATGTAAACGCATGTGCTACCTGTACCCGAAATAAGAGTACCCTAAATACGGCCTGGGGGTTGCTAAGACCCTTACCTGTACCCGATAGACCGTGGAAGATGATCTCTATGGACGTTATAGTAGAACTCCCACCTTTGGAAGGTTGCACTGCCATCTTTTTGGTAGTAGATCGATTATCAAAGATGGCTCATTTTTTGCCCCAGAGGAATACACCTTCTGCTTTTGAAACTGCTCGGGTCTTTATCAAAGAACTTGTCAGGCTCAATGGAGTTCCTGCAAAGATTGTCTCAGACCGAGGGGTTCAATTTACATCGAAATTCTGGAGGGCACTATGTGAAACCTTGAAAATCTAACTTTTTCCTTGGCTTATCACCCACAGACCAATGGGCAGACAGAACAGACTAACCAAACTCTGAAGCAGTACATTCTGTGTTTCACTTCATTTGTGGAAGATGACTGGGTATTGCTCCTGTCGCTGGCAAAGTTTGCATACAATAACTCCAGTCATTCAGCTACCAAGCAGTCCCCGTTTTTTGCCAACTCTGGGTTTCACCTCACTTTTCTACCTGATCTTGTTCCTGAATCTCCTGTTCCTGCTGCTCAAGACACCTTGAGTTTTTTCAACACTAATAACAAATTGTTACAGGAGAATGTCACAAAAGCCCAGGAGGACAACAAGAGGGCTTTCGATAAGAAGAGAAGAGAACTGATCCTGCAGCTGAGAGACTGGGTTTGGCTTGCCACAACTAACCTAAAGATGGCATGTCCTTTGAGGAAGTTGGCACCTAAGCTTGTGGGACCATTTCCAGTAATCCAAAAGAATAATGATGTTTCATAAGAACTAGCATTACCAGAATCCTTTAGAGTCCATCCGGTTTTCCATGTATCGTTACTTAAACCTGCAGTGCCAGATCCCTTTCCTGATCGGAGGTCTAGGCCTCCTGAACCCTTATTGATGGAGAGGAGGCATTTGAGGTTGAGCCCATCTTGGACTGTAGGAAAAGGAGGGATCAGACACAGTACCTGTTTAAATGGAAAGGGTATGGGCCAGAGGAGAATTCCTGGGAACCTATACATAATTAGCATGCTACGGATTTAATTTGCACATTTTTTCTCAGTCACCCATGAATAAGGAGACAGCTGGGTATCCGGAGGCTGCCCATAGGGAGGGGGCAATGTCAGGAAAGGCTTGCCCATAGTGCAGGTGAAGACTCGCAACGCACAAATATGCGCATGCGCAGAACAAGTACAGAAGTGCAGGTACTTGGGCATAGGTGTGCGCACATGTGCACTCGCGCGTCCAAGCGCGTGCCTGTCACCAATGCTGGTGCCAAAAGGACTATTTAAACTGGCTGCAGTAATGTCTCATTAACGTTTGGTCTTAATCCCTGCATTTGTTTCCTGATCCTTGTGCTTGACTCCTGATACTGAACCAGCTTGTTCCTGACCTCCGATTGTCTGCTACCTGCCCTGACCTCTGGCTTGTCTTGGATTTCTCTTCTGTCTCCTGCTCTGGTCTGATTGATTCTCTGATGCTGACCTGGCAGAGGCGGGCAGAGGGGTGAAGGAGGGGAGTGGGCACAGAGTGCACAGCCTGCTCCTCCAGCTAGTTGGCAGCACCCGGCTACACCTGAAAGGTTAGGGACTTAGGAGTCCTGCACTGCTCCTGATACAGCAATTATTCACAGCTGCCCACAGCCTGTAGGTCAGGGCTAGATAATTGCAGGGAGGGCAGCAATGCCCAAAAGAAATATGACTGGTGGGTGAGACAAGAAGCCCTGGCCTGGTAGACATTAATCTGCCACCCAGGGACAGCCTGTGGCCTAGTGTTTCAGAACCACTGGTCTAATCCTTCCCCATTCTATCCAAAAAAACTTTAAAAAATTTGGCTGGGCACAGATTTTAAAATAAATCATTTTAAAAATTGAGACAAATCTGTTATAAAGTGGATCTATAACTAAAAGTCGATGTCAGCATTACCAACTAAAATTATTCTTTTGAGTAATAAAAAGAACACTTTCTTTCCATTAATTAAACTGATCGTCTCCAGAGCCTTGGCATTAGACCAGAGGCGGACTAACAACTCATGGGGCCCCCGGGGAATAAGGGATCACAAGGCCCCTGTGTCCTTGCCCACACTCAAAGCACACCCAAAAATGCCTATACAAAGATACCAGGGGCATTTCATGGGGCCCCCTACTGACCCTGGGCCCTCGGGCAGTGCCCGAGAGCTCGAATGGTCAGTCCGCCCCTGCATTAGACCACAAGGGAACCTATCACATGGTCCTAGAAGCACTGTGAATGTTTCACATCATTACAGACTGCAGAGAGACTTTTTTTTTTTTTAACTCTAACTTTAAATGCAATCTGTCAGTATAAAGTTCCATGCTACAACACTTACACATTATTTCGTGCATCCTGTTACTGAACAGTTCAACAATTAAAGCGGACCCTTACCCATGAAAATAGCTTTTTTTTATTCTGGTTCCTCCACCTCCCTCTTACATAATTTTTCTGTGCATGAAGATTCCCATGCATGTGCACACATGGCACGGGTATCCACAAGGTCCCAAATACCAGAACCCAGCAGTGTGTGGCCATGTGTCCCTAATGGCACATTTGTACACATGTGGAATATGTAAAGATGGCAGTGCAGAAGAGGAGCCGCCAGATGAGAACGTCCTGTGAGTGAAGTTCCTCTTTATGGGCAATTTCTTAAAGGAGTAGTATGGGAATTAAAAAAAAAAAAATCATACTCACCTCCATGCTGCAGCTGTCCCATGTCAGCTTGAAGACCGAGAACTGAGTGATCACATGAACACTGATCACTCAGTTCTCAGACTTTTCAGATTGGAGAGCAGTGACTGTTACTCACGGTTCTCTTCTCCTCCAGAGTTCAGTGGAGTGCTGGGCTTGAGAGGGTGGGCGCAGGTGATTTCAGCCTCCAGCCACATGCTGAGAACCGGAGATAGCAGCCAATCAGGAAGCTGACAATATGGTTGGGATCCTTACAGAACATGGATTGGCTCAGTAACGTCAGCCAACAGCAGGCAATAGCCCGCTAATAGACTGCCTCTGAGTCACAGGTACACAAAAGTAAGTGCGTTTCTGTGACCCAGAGGACAAGTTTGACAAAAAAAAGATTTGCCCATATTTCTCTTTTAAAGCTGAAGTCCAGCCTAACCTCATTTATTACCAGGGGCGGACTGAACCGGATATCGTATGTACTCTCCAGCGCCTCAGGATATGCACAGCCAAAATGGAAGCCAAGGGTACCAGGACAGCGACAACCAAAGGAAATGTTCCAGGGGTGCAGCCCTCCTCAGACGGGGAAATCAGCCACTGGATAGAGAGAAAACAGGTGGCACACACACCTAGTGCATTATCCAAGGTTTATTGTAGGAGTGAAATAATAAAAACATACTCACAGACGAGGCATCAACAGCGAGGCTCTTTCTTTCCATACATCATACATCAGCATCAGAGGTTGGTCATCAGCTCTGAGGAAAGGGATTCGTCCCCGAAAGGCGTCAGCCATTTGACCACACTGACAGTGAGAACACCTTGCCCGCCGTTGTGGCCATTGTCATTTTCTATGCTTTTTAGATACATGCTTCGTCTGTGACTATGTTTTTATTATTTCATTCCTACAATAAACCTTGGATAATGCACTAGGTGTGTGCGCCACCTGTTTTCTGTTATCCAGGGGCGGACTGACCATTCGAGCACTCGGGCACTGCCCGAGGGCCCAGGTCAAGTAGGGGGCCCCATAAAATGCCCCTGGTACCTTTTTATAGGCTTTTTTGGATGTGTTTTGAGTGTGGGCAAGGACACAGGGGCCCCATGATCCCCAATTGCCCGGGGGCCCCATGAGTTGTTAGTCCGCCCCTGCTTATTACACAGTTGTATAGACTGCTTTCCTGTACTGAAATTGTTTGCTCCTATTTCACTGCACACTGTGAGCTTTTCACAGTGTAAATTAAAAACTGCATCCAGTTAGACAGAGCCCACCTCATTTCCTGGCTAGACGACATCCAGCATCATTTAGTTCTTTCCTCCCAGCCTAAGTGTCCCTGGCCCTCACATTTCATTCATTGGAGTTCAGTTCTTTCAATTTATAGAGGCTCAGCATTACATTTAGGCATTACCACTGCTTCTTGTTTTCAGGAATCTATGTACAGCACCCTGCTGGCCCCTCCTACTGACCATGATCTGCATAGAGAAGTACAAAGACCTAGTGATGATGTCACTTGCGCTTAAATAAGTTATGGCATAAAAAGAGAATGTTTTATTTAATAATTTCATTAGCAAGTTGATTAGGGGGAAAAGGATGAACCGGGGAAGGCAAAATATAAACAGATTAATATTCAGCTTTAAGCAGCAGCTGCCTACAATGCTGACACTCATCTGGAATAGTGAAACATAAAGCACTCAGCTTCACTTTGCACAAACATATGACAAATATATAGTAATAGAAGATACAGTGGTGACCCCTGGAATGTGAGGAACTGGGGGTGGGGTTGGTGTTTTAATCCTCTAGTATATGCTGATTGAAGAGCGAACTAAATGTTATACAGTCATTGTATCATCTTATGTTCACTGGTTCTCTTTTTCTTTTTTTTTTTATCTTTTATTTTTAATGTACAAAGTAGTATAATTATAGTTACTCCAAGAAAGTAACTAGTCAATACGGAGGATACTGCTGCAAGTGGTATTCTGGTCTGCAGCGCTTTCTACAGGCACGTCATCAAAGACCTGCAAAGGGCTAAAAAAAAAATATATATATAGATATATAAATATATATATATTGATATATATATATATATATATATATATATATATTGATATGGTAAAACCGGTTTAAGCATTAATCATTATTGAGTTATTAGGACTATAGGAGTACAGAAGGTTTCTGGTTGACTGCCAAGAGAAAATCCGCCTTGTTTTATCAAGTAACAACATTGATTGCCTGATGAGCTGTTTACTTACACACACCAACAATTTTGATTTTAGTTCCTAAATATTACATTGACTAAAACTGGAGGATTTAACAGTAAGGGACCATTCAGACTTAAATGCTACGTAAACTCTACCAAAGGACACCTCTTGTAGTCCATTGTGAAAGTCTCTCTCTCTCTCTCTCTCTCTCTCTCTCTCTCTCTCTCTCTCTCTCTCTCTCTCTCTCTCTCTCTCTCTCTCTCTCTCTCTCTCTCTCTCTCTCTCTCTCTCTCTCTCTCTCTCTCTCTCTGTGCTGTTTGGCAGTGCTGCACTCATTTCCCTCGTTTGTTCCTGTCTATCTTTGAGGACTACAGAACCCCTCCCTCTCTATGTTATGGAGTAGAGGAGAGCAAGAGGTTAATGTAGTTTAGTCTTAGGGTGACAATCCTTCTTCTCCATAGATCCAGTACAGCGAGTGTTGTCACTCTAGGACAGGAAGTGTGTTGCTGACAGGATCACCAGCTAAAAATAATGAAAAAAGTCCTAAAAAGAAAAGGAATACAGCCACCTTATCTAAGGACTGGTATGCTGCAATAGATAACAGTTTGGTTCTTGTGAAGTCAAGCCAGATGTAAATGAAGGAGATATTGCTGAGAATGAACGCTCAGATGTAAGTAAACCCTTCTACAAGTTGTAATCACATTCATACAAACAATGCATAATGGAAGCAGGATACATATCACAGAGGAATGACAATGAGAGGAGTACCTGAGTGTTGCCCGGTACAAGGTGGGTGCAGGTGGCCCCAGGCAGGGCTATGATCCCAGCACACAGCTCCAGGTGATGAGATACACTGACATACGCTCCGTACAGGTGATGAGCCCGGCCAGGTACACTGACACACGCTCCGTACAGGTGATGAGCCCGGCCAGGTACACTGACACACGCTCCGTACAGGTGATGAGCCCGGCCAGGTACACTGACATACGCTCCGTACAGGTGATGAGCCCGGCCAGGTACACTGACACACGCTCCGTACAGGTGATGAGCCCGGCCAGGTACACTGACACACGCTCCGTACAGGTGATGAGCCCGGCCAGGTACACTGACATACGCTCCGTACAGGTGATGAGCCCGGCCAGGTACACTGACACACACTCCGTACAGGTGATGAGCCCGGCCAGGTACACTGACACACACTCCGTACAGGACAGCAGCACTCACAGTCCCGGCAGGTGCAGACTACACGGCCCCGCCCACCTGTCATACACCGGGCCGGCTCTGAGCTGAGACTGCTTCCAAGGATCCATGTGTGTGTATTCGGAGCTCTGATCTGACTAACCCATTATCATGTATTATTCCATTCTATGCAGATTGTCATTTATGATATGTCAGCTTTCCTCTATATTATCTACTATGCCTTCTTTGTTCTCTACTCCCCATATCATCCTACAATGTGCACTTCTTTCCTGCTTCCCATATTTATCTTATTTCTTTCATCTGCTCTTTTTTACTTTTATCTTTCCTTTCTTTTCCTCTCCTTTCTTTTCCTTTCCCTTTTCTCTTGTGTCTGTCATCTTACTCTCTCCTGCCTTTATCTTACTCTTACCTGACTACATCACCTTCTCTCTGCTGCTTCTACTGTCCTACCCTCCATTCTCTATCATTTCACTTTCTCCTACTTCCATCACACTCTTCTGTCTTCATCATCTTACTCTATCATGTGTTTATCATCCTACTCTCTCCTACCTTCATCTTACTCTGTTGTGCTTCCATCACCTTACTGTATCCTGCCTCCATTATCTTAAACTTTACTGCCTCCAATACCTTACACTCTCCTTCCTCCATCATCATACTCTCCTGCCTTCATCATCTTACTCTCTCCTGCCTTCATCATCATACTCTCCTGCGCTCATCATCTTACACTTTCCTTCCTCCAACATCATACTCTCCTGCCGTCATCATCTCACATTCTCCTGCCTTCATCATCTTACACTCTCCTGCTTTCATCATCTTACACTCTCCTGCCTCCATCATCTTACACTCTCCATCCTTCATCATCTTACACTCTCCTGCTTTCATCATCTTACACTCTCCTGCCTCCATCATTTTACACTCTCCAGCCTTCATCATCTTACACTCTCCTGCCTCCATCATCTTACACTCTCCTGCGTTCATCATCTTACACCCTCCTGCCTCCATCATCTTACACTCTCCTGCCTTCATCATTTTACACTCTCCAGCCTTCATCATCTTACACTCTCCTGCCTCCATCATCTTACACTCTCCTGCTTTCATCATCTTACTTTCTCCTGCCTTCATCATCTTACACTCTCCTGCCTTCATCATCTTACACTCTCCTGCATTCATCATCTTACATTCTCCTGCCTCCATCATCTTACTCTCTCCTGCCTTCATCATTTTACACTCTCCAGCCTTCATCATCTTACACTCTCCTGCCTCCATCATCTTACACTCTCCTGCTTTCATCATCTTACACTCTCCTGCCTCCATCATCTTACACTCTCCTGCTTTCATCATCTTACTTTCTCCTGCCTTCATCATCTTACACTCTCCTGCCTTCATCATCTTACACTCTCCTGCCTTCATCATCTTACACTCTCCTGCTTTCATCATCTTACTTTCTCCTGCCTCCATCATCTTACACTCTCCTGCTTTCATCATCTTACTTTCTCCTGCCTTCATCATCTTACACTCTCCTGCCTTCCTCTTACTCCATTCTGCCTCCTTTATTTTAATCTCTCCTGCCTCCAATACTTTACACTCTCCTTCCTCCATCAACATACTCTCCTGCCTTCATCATCTTACTCTCTCCTGCCTTCATCATCTTACTCTCTCCTGCCTTCATCATTTTACTATCTCCTGCCTTCATCATCTTACTATCCCCTGCCTTCATCATCTTACTATCCCCTGCCTTCATCATCTTACTCTCTCCTGCCTCCATCATCTTACTCTCTCCTGCCTCCATCATCTTACTTTCTGCTGCTTCCGCCATCTTACTCTCTCCTGCTTCAGGCATCTTACTCTCTCCTGCCTTCACCATCTTACTCTCTCCTGCTTCCGCCATCTTACTCTCTGCTTCCTCCATCATCTTACTCTCTCCTGTCTCCATCATCTTACTCTCTCCTGTTTTCACCATCTTACTCTCTCCTGCTTCCGCCATCTTACTCTCTGCTTCCTCCATCATCTTACTCTCTCCTGTCTCCATCATCTTACTCTCTCCTGTTTTCACCATCTTACTCTCTCCTGCTTCCGCCATCTTACTCTCTGCTTCCTCCATCATCTTACTCTCTCCTGTCTCCATCATCTTACTCTCTCCTGTCTCCATCATCTTACTCTCTCCTGTTTTCACCATCTTACTCTCTCCTGCTTCCGCCATCTTACTCTCTGCTTCCTCCATCATCTTACTCTCTCCTGTCTCCATCATCTTACTCTCTCCTGTCTCCATCATCTTACTCTCTCCTGTCTCCATCATCTTACTCTCTCCTGTCTCCATCATCTTACTCTCTCCTGTCTCCATCATCTTACTCTCTCCTGTTTTCACCATCTTACTCTCTCCTATATATACCAACTTACTCTCTCATGCCTTTACTATCTTAAAGGAGGAGTATGACCAAAGCTTTCTTGGCTATACTTTTCCTATGGATCACACAAGTGCAGTTCATTCTGCACTTCTGTGACCCATTTTCAGCCAACAGCAGGTTTAGGTCCGCTATTGGCTGACATCACTCAGCCAGTCCAGTCTGAGGAAAGCTCCCAACTTTACAGACACGATCCACCCAGATGCCTTGACCAGCAGATGGCTGACTCTCAGCTCAGCCACTCCTTCCCAAGCCCAGCACTCCAGTGAGCACTGGAGGGGCAGAGCAGAGAGCCGCTCTCTGCTCACAGTGGAGGGGAGAACTGAGCGATCAGTGGTCCTCGATTGCTCATTTCTCAATGCAGAAGCAGGTTCATTGGATCAATGCTGCATTCACCTAGGTGAGTAGAATTGTTTGTAAACCACAAACTTCTCTTTTAATCTTTCCACACTGCACTACCATATTTTCTCCCATCTCATTTTACATCCTTGTCTCTATTGCCTCTCTCCCTGCTTCATGATCTTCTCCTGCTTCTTGCAGTTTTTGCTTTCTTTACTCCATTTCCTAACTCCTGCCTTCTGCTATTACCTTTACTCCCCCCCCCCCCCTTCTCTATTTCTTCACCTGTTACCATCTTCATCTTCATACTCTATCCTGTCTCCATCACTTGTGCTTTCACTCACATCCATATCCTTATTCTCCCTTCTAAATCATCTTTACCCTTCCCCCAGGGTCATGGATAAGGATGTACCACCAGTCCTCCTGTATGGGGCCCAGGCCAGCATTGGGGCTAAGGCAGCTGGGTGAATCAGATGTGGGCAGGGTAGGTGATCAGCATGGCAGAGGGGGCAATTATTGGAACAGATCCCCTGTATGGCTCTCTCTGCAGCAGCTGAAAGCTGGCTTCCTCTCTTCTCCCTCCTGCTGGCTTTCAGCTGCTGCAGAAAGCCATACAGGGGATCAGTTCCAATAATTGCCTCCTCCACCACTGCACCCATCATCCTCCCTGTGTGCCATACACTTCCCACAAGGCCCCCCTGTATGCCCTCACCCCCTGCAGTGCTGCTGGTTTCCCTTCTCTCGTTCCCACCAGCAGCTGCAAGCACACACTAGAGTCCCTCAGGATGGAGAATGGGGGAAGGGTCTGGTAAATATGTCACATTGACCAGCCCATTCCTTTCCAGAATATACACAATGAGTGATTGTTACAGATCACTCACTGTGTTCATTCATAACTGAAGCATAGAAAACTGTTGTTTTTTTGGGGGGCTGTCAGGTTGGCTGTATGGGGCCCTGTGGTTTCTAGCAGCAGCCCTGCCTTCTTCTTCCCCATCCCAATTTTTTCTCTATCTTCTCCATCACCATTAATATTTCTCCATCTATTTCTCTTTGTTTTCTCTGATCGTTATCCCTCTAACTCTCTTCTTCCCCATTTCCTTTTCTGTCCCTCTTCTACATGTCTTTACTCTCACCCAGGGGCGGACTGACCATTTGAGCACTCGGGCACTGCCCAAGGGCCCGGGGTCAGTGGGAGGCCCCATGAAATGCCCCTGGTACCTTTTTAGAGGCTTTTTTTGAGTGTGGGCAAGGACACTGGGGCCCCATGATCCCCTATTGCCTGAGGGCCCCTTGAGTTGTCAGTCCGCCCCTGCTCTCTCCTTTCCATTACCTTTACTCTCTCTCTGCAGTCTTTCACTCTGCCACCGTGATTATCCATGCTTACTTTTTATCATCCTATTATCTTCCTCTCCATCATATTACTTAGGCTAGGTTCATACCCATGCAGTTTGCATTTGAAGCGTTTCTGGGATTGCGTTTTGCACTTGCGTTTTTGATGCATTTTGATGCATTTTTGATGTGTTTTGCATTTTGCATTTTTTTATATTTTAATTTTTCTTGTTGCTAGGCAGAAAACGCATCAAATACATGGCAAAAATGCAGCAAAAACACAATGCATTCTTTTCTGCAACATTCCCATTAAAGTCTATAGAACCAAAAATGCAACGTTTTGCGTTCAAAAAAGTCCCTGAACCTTTCCATAAAACGCACCAGGGGGAAAACGCAGAGATGTGAACCTGTCCCATAGGAAATCATGTGAAATGGACTTTACTGCGTTTCGGCAAAGCGCAAAACGCTGCAGAAAACGCTTAGGTGTGAACCTAAGGTTAGGGCCTTGAGTAATTCTGCGGCTAACCACAACTCCCCAGTGACAAAATGCTAGGATTCAGCTGGACTGGTATTGCTCTCCCACTGCTTGATTTAGCAAAGATGTTACTCCGCTGCAGGGGCGGACTGACCAGTTGGAAACTTGGGCACTGCCCGAGGGCCCGGGGTCAGTAGGGGGCCCCATGAGATGCCCCTCGTACCTTTTTCATGGGCTTTTTTGAGTTTGGGCAAGGACACAGGGGCCCCATGATCCTTATTGCCCAGGGGCCCCATGAGTTGTCAGTCCGCCCCTGCTCCGCTGGTACTTTTTCACTAGTGATTAATATTGTGCACTGTTCCCAGCAGCATGAAGAGACATCCATTATGTATAGTGGCTGTCGCACCTCAGTGATTCTGCGGCTGGTGACACCTTGCCAAAAAAGTAAATGCCAGTGTGGCACTGTTCCCAGTCATTCTCTTCCCTATTTTTTAACACTGCAATAAACATTTAACATAGCTAAGTCTCCTAATGCTAGTGTCTGATTGGTTGGTATGGAGCAAATAATACCATAACCTTGAAAGCATTTTACATGCAAATCTAGAAGTTGCATAATACATTTTACACGTGCATCACCTGTATTTATGCCAAAACAACACTTAAAGTGGACGCAAGGCTGCATTCGCATTAGCGCGTCTCCAAAGTCACGCAATTTCCAGTGTGACTTTGATGCGACTTGTGGTGTGGCTTTGATCTGACTTTACATTCACTGGACTAAAGTTGCACAAAACGTCATAGCAAAGTAGTGCAGCAACTACTTTCAAGTCTCTGCGACTTGAAGTTGCACAGATTTGAATGGTACTCACTGGGAAACATGGGGGGGGGGGTGACTTGTCATGCGACTATGGACCCCAAAGTCACATGGCAAGTCGCACAAGTGTGAATGGACCTTAACCCTAACAATAAACTTCTCTTCTTTGCTTCCTTTTGGTCTGCTGAATATTTCTAAACTTGTTTTTTACATCAATATAAATCTTTTCTCATAAATAAACCTATATCAAATACCCGATCATAAGTGTCCCAAATGTCCTCAATCACAATATATTCCCAAAAAAATCTAAGATTCAGTCTCCATATAATAAAGTCTTTTCTTCCTCCAAAATAAATGTATCTTTTTACTTTAGTCACCAGGATGTATCCAGATTTTCTTGTACCCTATATCAGTATCAAAGGGCATTTCTCAAAGGATGAAAACATTCTCCAGGGTCCAAGTTATTCCTGTAGTTTCTCCTCCATTCTCCTCATGGAATGAATTATGGATTTAGAGATGATGGTGTAATAAATATACTAACATTTATTAAGCAACTTACATCTGAAGATAACAGCTCCCAGTAGCAGAGACAGCTCAATTGTTTGTATTAACATGGAAACAACCACATGTTCCCACTTTCAAAATGGCCGCAATCGCACTTCCGGTTCTGTGTGGGTGCGTCAGCCGCCACGTGTCCCGACGCGTTTCGTCACTTCCTGGACTTTTTCTCAAAGGATCCTATTGGTATAAGCAGTTTGGTGCTGATAGATTGATTTATATTGTTTTTACATCGTTTCAATGAGTGTGAAAAATACCTGTTGATTATGAAATCTTATGAGCTGTTAATTTTCTGTATTCTCTGGCTGTACACATGGTGGGGTTATGGAGGTGAGAAAGGAGGAAGGAGACAGGGAGGGGTCTGTATTCTTTTTAATTCATCAGAAATTAAATAGGCAGGGCTGACACCCCATGCTTAGGAATTGAGAGCTGTGTGTAGAATCAGACTATATTTCTGGCACAACAGTTATTTTTCTCTACCTGCAGTAAGGATAAACATATTGAAATGTGCATGTATTCTAGAGATGTACTAAGTATTTTTTTCTTTAAAGCAGAACTCCAGGAAAAACTTCTTTCCATGTCCTGGTTGCTGATTTCCTACCTTCACTGAATAGGTCATCCATCTTCTGGTTCACTCAGTAGTTGCTCTGATATAGCCTATTCATTTTCAAATCAAACTGTTAATTCTCTTTGGTTTCCTGGTTTGTAAGACCTGTGGCTGCTATGCTTTCTATTCCCCCAGCCGCTGGTCTTGGCACATCCCTTCTGTAGTTCTTTCTCCAGAAAGCAGTGATGTAATTCAGCCCCACTTGCAATGGTGGATGGACCGAGACTCTCAGACATATTCAACATGTACAGACCTAGTGTACCCTCCCACATTCACTACAATTTGGAAAGGTTTCTTCACAGTAAAATCTGTGAAAATGTGGAATAGACTCCCTCAAGAGTTGGTTCTGGCCAGGTCAGTAGATTATTTTAAAAAAGGCCTGGATTCTTTCTTAGATACACAGAATATAACTGGATACTAACATTTATAGGTAAAGTTGATTCAGGGAATATACGATTGCCACTCAGGTGATCAGGTAGGGATTTTTTCCCCTGCTGGAGCAAACTGAATCATGCTTTGCTGGTTTTTTTTGCTTTCCTCTGGATCAACTGTGGGTATAGGATTATAACTTTTTTTCTGGTTGAACTAGATGAACTTTTGTCTTTTTGCAGCCAGACTAACTATGTAACTATGTAATTCCCTGTGGTTGATGGGAACTGTAGTTTCCTTTTACTGCAGAGAGAGGAGAGGATATGATGTAGATCCAGCTGTTACACCTCCTCCTTAGCGGAGCAGATGCTGTTATTTTTTTAATTACAGAGATGAGATCATAAAAGTTCAATTAGACATTTCTCCTAAATAGTAAAGACTTTCAAAAATGTTATTACCTCTTTAGTGTTTTGTGCAGAGGGGTGTACTAATGGGTGATTTTTTTTTTTTGCCTATCCCAGAGTTCTTTTGCAAAGTGGTTGTAAACCTCAAGCAGGGTGGACTGACCATTTGGAAACTCAGGCACTGCCGAGGGTCAGTAGGGGGCCCCATGAGATGCCCCTGGTACCTTTTTCATAGATTTTTTTGAGTTTGGGCAAGGACACAGGGGCTCCATGATCCCTTATTGCCCAGGGGCCCCATGAGTTGTCAGTCCGCCCCTGACCTCAAGCATGAAACATGAACAAAGCATATCCCTCTATAGTGTGTACTTGTCTCAAGAGCACTAAGTGTCATTTCTGTCTGCTGCTTCGTTCCTCTGCTATCAGCATGAATATTTTCTGACTAGTTTTCATGACACCAAGAGAAAAATGGTGACGGAGAGGGACCTCTAGGATATTGACAGCCTCAACTCTGCTCCCGTTAACTGTGTGGTGGTGGGGGGGGAGGGGTTTTGTCCCTCCAATCAGCTCTCTTAGCTCTTCTCACTAATGTAACTTCCGGTCTCTGCCCCCTTGCTTTCAGAGCTGAGAGATCCTGTGTACATTCTGCACTTTAAATGGATGTAGGGGAAAGATGGCTGCTGATAAACAGGTACAACTTATATAGGAGGATTTTTTTTTACCTCTGTTTATCACCTGAGGCCAATCACTTCACTGGCTATATGTAAGGGTTAACAACCACTTTAACATATATTTTAATCCTAATAAGTATACATACAAATATACAGCTGGTGAAACAACTTTTCAAATGGACACTAGAGGGAGTAGGGTGTACAGTATCACCATATACAGGTCAGTTTCACGTACTGTATATGGCACAGATCTGGAAGATATATAAAAAGCACACCAAGGACAAATATCCGTGCAGGAGCGGGCTGACCATTTGAAAACTCGGGCACTGGCCGAGGGCCCGGGGTCAGTAGGGGGCTCCATGAGATGCCCCTGGTACCTTTTTCATAGGCTTTTTTGAGTTTCCATGCATAATGGGGGGCCCCATGATCCCCTATTGCCCGGGGGCCCCATGAGTTGTCAGTCCACCCCTGTACCCGTGTGTGTGTGTTTATCTGTTTGCCTGGATTACAGCTTTAATGGGGATTGAGAGGACATTCTGTATAGTTACTGAACCACAGTATCATTCATTGATTTCCATTTATTGCATTGAATTGAAAATGAAAATTGAAATATGAACGCCAGACATGTCATTAATTTTATGTACAGCAGTAAGCCCAACATTCACCTTCAGATTTTTATGTGTGCCTCTTGACTTTTTCTATGACATATTTTTGATTTTTGTGACCTTTAGTGGTCCTCTTACCGGCTGCTGATGGACCCTAGGCCAACCTATAAGAATGCTCTCACACCTGCTTGTTTCCTAAACGTGCGATAAAACACACAAGGATGTGCAATATGCAGACAAAATGTGCTACAAACAGGCCAAAACGCCAACTGAAAAAGTGCCCGATGCTCTATGACCAAAAAAGTTCTGGAGCTACTTTGGGGCATTTGTTACACGTAGGGCAGCCCATTCAAGTGAATAGGCTGCCCTAGGCGCAAAGCGAATCAACGCATGAAAAACACGAAAATAACGCGAGAGGGAATTCGCATTCCCTCTATGCTCAGGTGTTAATGGGGTCAAGATGTGACCAGTGCAAGAGCCCCCAAAGATTTATTTAGATTTATTAGAAAAACATCACATAAATATGCTAAGGAATGTAGTTCTACAACTGTCTTTGACATGGGTAAGTAATGTTCTTCCACTATCATGCACCCACCATTGTGCTCCCATTTAAAGGAGAAGTACAGCCAAAGCTGTACTTCTATGGATCCCAGGAGTGCAGTTCGTTCTGCACTCCTGTGACCTATTTTCAGTTGGCAGCAGGCTAAAGTCACTCTGGCATCACTCAGCCGGTCCAGGCTGGGGAAAGATCCCGGTCATATGGTTGGGATCCACCGAGGAGCCTGGACTGGCACTTGGCTAAGCCTCCCAGCGAGCCACTGAGAGCCTGAGTCAACCACTCCCACCCCCTCCACAGCCCAGCCCTCCAGTGAGATCTGGAGGGGCATAACAGAGAGCCAGCGACTGACAGTCACTGCTCTCTGCTCAGAACGGAAGGGAGAACTGAGCGATCAGTGGTGTCTGATTACTAGGTTCTCACCCTTAGAGCCAGTGGGGGACAGATGCAGTATCAGATTGATGCAGCATCCTCCTAGATAAGTATGATTTAAAACAAAAGAACTCTTTTAAGCCATTGGGTTTATATTACATGGCCACAGTGCAATTTAAGAGGGTTACTTACTAGTTAAGGTAAGTTTAGGTAAGTTAACCATAAACTCCAGGCAAACAGCTAAGTACATGGATGAAGTACAAGAAGCTGTTTTACCTGCTATCCAGTCTTAACACAGCTCTGTCTCACAGCACAGTCCTGAATAGCAAGGGAGGGAAACTGGTCTTTCTCTGCTGCATTTTTACTTTCCCCTACCACTCCCAGCCAGTGACTGGACCTTGAAAGGAGAGGCAGCTCATTGATAAGCTCATAGCTTTCTCCTCCTATCAGCATGCTCCTTGCAATGCAGCCACCTGATTGGCTGCTTGTGCTGATTTTTCCACCACTTTCTCTGAGCTCTGCTGTACAGGAGACTGATGGGTCAAATGCAGTTATTAACACTGTTGGCATTAGAAAATACATTTAATGATGCACATGAAGGCAGAGCTGCATTAGTTTGTGTATTTTCTTAATTTGATTGGAGTTGAGCTTCAAGTAATACAAAACCCTGTGTTTTTTTAATATATATATATAATTCAGAAGAGGATGCCCACACATACCTTTTATATGTAATCCCCTTCTTCTGAACTGTCGTTTTCCTCCTGTGTCAGTAGGTCCCAATTCTGCTGTCCCCAGCTCTCTATTTGCAGGTGTCTCCTTAGCTAACCATGTGCTAAGAAGACACCCATGCATTCTCCCTCTCTGAGCCAAGCTGTGTGTGTCCATAGACACAGACCACACCACACGGGCAAGCTGCTCTTCTGCACCTTTCTCCCAGTAGTTTGGTTGATGTCAGCAGATGTCCATTGCTCTGCTACCCTAATGGGTTTTCTGAAGAAGTTATGGGAGAGGTGATGAGGGATCCCGGATCTAGTGGCTGTGACATGGACAGCAAGTAAATATCTGGGGATGGAGGATAGTAAGAGTACTTGGACTTTTTTAGCCTAAGTGTAGATCAATTTAAAAACAAATCATCACAAGGGAAAGTACTTACAATTAATGAGAAATGCTGGTACTGGTTGTCCTAGTTTAAATCTATAATCTTCCAGGTAAAATGAGCGCTGGACCTGTCACAGGCACTCATCAAGAGTGCTGACTATGCCCATCCTATCCACCCCCCCCCCTGCTCCATTCATAGAAGCTGTTATGCAGCACCCTCCAAAGAAAAGTCCACGACCTCCATTCATACAATGCTTTTCATGTATGGACGCTGTAGTATAGCTTATATGAATGAAGGAGGGGTGCAGAAAGAGAGGGCATAGCTTTTGATGAGTATCTGTGACAGGTCCATTGCTCACACAACCACTTGCCTACCGGACACTTTTACCCCCTTCCTGCCCAGGCCAATTTTCAGCTTTCAGCGCTGTCGCACTTTGAATGACAATTGCGCGGTCATGCAACACTGAACCCAAACAACATTTTTATCCTTTTTCTTAGACATATAAAGCTTTCTTCTGGTGGTATTTAATCACCTCTGGGTTTTTTATTTTTTGCTAAACAAATTTTGAAAAAAATATTTTATCTTAGTTTCTGTTATAAAATGTTGTAAATAAGTAATTTTTCTCCTTCAATGATGTGCACTAACATGGTCACTGATAGGCTGCACTGATGGGCACTGATAGGCAGCACTGATGAGCAGATACTGATAGGTGGAACTGATGGGCATCATTGGTGGGCATTGACAGGCATCACCGATGGACACTGAAAGGCAGCATTCATATATGACAATGATAGGTGGCACTGGCTGGCACTGATTGGAAGTTTTAGGCGGCACTGATGGGCACTGATAGGCTGCACTGATAGGCGGCACTGACAGGCACTGAAAACTGACACTGACTGGCACTGGTTGCTCTTTAGTGTGATCGGTGATCCGCTGTGTCCCTGTGTCACGCATGCGCAGTTAGAGTGGGAGGACGTCATATAATGTCCTCCCAGAACGAGAGAGCTGTCGCCCACCCGGGGGGGAGGGAGGGGGTTTAATAGCTGTAATCTTCCAGTACAGCAGCTGGCACCAGCACAAGGGATGCTTTGCATTAAATGTAAGTAACATCCCTTGTGCTGGTTTAGAAAAAAAATAGCTAAACCTAGCCTTTAATGCTGCAAGTGCCTTAATGGATAAGTTCACCTTTTCACAAAAAATAATAAATGCACATTTTTTTGCAGGTAAAAAAGTGTGTACTTATTATTTTTTGGTTGCAGGAGCCTGTAAAGCATTGCACCAGTGATCAGTAGATCGCTGGTGCCATGCAGGTCTCCTGCAGATTTGTCAGTATATCTGCTTGGCCAAGCTACAGGCAAGCAGATATACTGACAAGAAGTATCAATGAACTGCTCACAGTGTTGTGGTAGTTCAAGCTGACAGCCGTGGGTGGAACTGCATTTTTAAAAAATGTTGACAGCTAGCGGGGGAGAAGATCCACCCGCTAGCTGTTAAAGCGGGGAGCGCGGGGGGTAGGGGTATGGGGGCAGGTTCATTCATAACATGCTACATGTGGGGGGATATGACACTACTGTGGGGGAGGGGGGCAAAGGACACAGCATTGGGGGTACAGGACACTGCTGTGGGGGTCAGGGGGGCAGAAGACACTACAGTGGGGGGTGGTGAAAAGGTGGCAAAGGGCATTGCATTGGGGGTATAGGACACTACTGTGGGGGGGAGGGGGGCAGAGGACACTACAATGGAGGGGTGATGAAAAGGGGGCAGAGAGCACTGAATTGGGAGTACAGGACACTACTGTGGGGGGAGGGGGGCAGAGGACACTACAGTGGAGGGGTAGTGAAAAAGGGGCAGAGGGCACTGCACTGGGGGTACAGGACACTACTGTGGGGGGAGGGGGGCAGAGGACACACTACAGTGGGGGTGTGTGAAAAGGGAGCAGAGGGCACTGCTTTGGGGGTACAGACACTACTGTGAGGGGGGAGGGGGGCAGAGGACACACTAAAGTGGAAGGGTGGTGAAAAGGGGGCAGAGGGCACTGCATTGGGGGTACAGGAGACTACTGTGGGGGGGGAGGGGGGCAGAGGACACTACAGTGGAGGGGTGATGAAAAGGGGGCAGAGGGCACTGCATTGGGAGTACAGGACACTACTGTGGGGGGGGGGGCAGAGGACACTACAGTGGGGGGGTGAAAAGGGGGCAGAGGGCACTGCTTTGGGGGTACAGACACTACTGTGGGGGGGGGGAGGCAGAGGACACTACAGTGGAGGGGTGATGAAAAGGGGGCAGAGGGCACTGCATTGGGAGTACAGGACACTACTGTGGGGGGGGAGGGGGGCAGAGGACACTACAGTGGAGGGGTGATGAAAAGGGGGCAGAGGGCACTGCATTGGGAGTACAGGACACTACTGTGGGGGGGAGGGGAACAGAGGACACTACAGTGGAAAGGTGGTGAAAAGGGGGCAGAGGGAACTGCACTGGGGGTACAGGACACTACTGTAGGGGGAGGGGGGCAGAGGACACACTACAGTGGGGGGGGGTGAAAAGGAGGCAGAGGGCACTGCTTTGGGGGTACAGACACTACTGTGGGGGGGAGGGGGCCGAGGACACTATAGTGGGGGGGCAGTAAAAAGGGGGCAGAGGGCACTGCATTGAGGGTACAGGACTATAGTGGGGGGTGTTGTAAAGGGGGACAGAGGACACTACTGTGGGGGGGTGATGTTTTTTTAAGGGCACTGCCTGGAACCCCCCCCCCCCCCGGAGATCTTTGCTTTACTCCTTGTTGTCCAAGTCAAGTAGACCTCAACCTCTGAAAGGTTGCCTACCCCTACTTTAAAGTAAAAACATGTAGCCTTTAGAACTTCTTGAAAGAGTTTATACTGAAACTTTATATATTGAATATTTATATTATATTCATGATGGAGAGATTTATCAACCTTTTGGGTGTATTTACAGCATTGCTATTATGAAGTGGGACAGCATGTAGTCCATGTGTGTTAAAAACACGACTTAGGGAAAGTTATAACATTTATCATAAGACCTTAATCTATATTTTAATAGTAGAGTACTTGACAGACATATAGCATAATAACATGTCACAAAGGTGTGCATACGCCGCTCTCTTTTAAATGATGCTTATTTGTTGCTTTTAAAATAGCAACCTTCATACACCAGGGTATTCATCTGAGCCAAAGTCGTGCTGGCTGTAAGCAGGTCAAACCAATCTCACCTTTTCCATACTTCAGATGTGTCGACTTGTCCTAGAAGATGATTGTGACAATGCTAATAAAGTTGTCACCCAACAAAATGATAAGGTAGCTGCCATTGCTCTGTTTGACGTGTGCAGAGTGAATCTGTTTGACGTGTGCAGAGTGAGAAAGGTTGGACGATGGGACTAGATGTACTGTCTACCACTTATCAGCTGACAAAATGTTTCTAAATTTAAACGAACAACTTTACCCACATTTCCACTTCAATCCGGCTTGCATGTCTTAAGGAGTGGCTTTGAGTGATTGACTAGGTTTGGCTAGTTCTAGATCTTTCAAGATAACTTCTCGATATATACACGTAAAGTAAGAAGACTTGAATGAATCATAACACAGGATCGATTCATAAATCCCTCTGAAAGGGGATTTATTTGTATTTTTAGTATAAGTAAGCAGAAAAACCATGGCCACATAAGTGACAAAGAAAAAAATAGCATTTTCTTACCTGTGAAGACACCCCACCAAGCCTATGCTGAAAGAGACGAAATAGACGGACAAGCTTGTACAGGACAGGCAAACACCTAATCGGTGGTGTCTTTAGTCAAATAGCTGGGGCTTTTTTTCAGCGGGAACACGGGGGAACGCAGTTCCGACACCTCCACCACTGAATATATTTAATGGCAAGGGGTGCTGGCATAATAAGGGGGTACCACCAGTCCTCCTGTATGGGGTCCAGGCAAGCAGGGGGGCCCAGACAGCTGGGTGAATCAGATGTGGGCAGGGAGGGTGATCTCCACAATGGGGGGAATTACTGGAATAGATCTCTTGTATGGCTTTCTCTGCAGCAGCTGAAATCTGGCTTTCAGCTGCTGCAGAGAGAGCCATACAGGGGATTGGTTCCAGTAATATCCCCCTGCTGCACCCATAACTCTCCCTGTGCATCATACATTTCTGCATGCTGCCCAGGTCCCCCTGTGTGTCCCCACAGTGCTGCTGGCTTCCCTCTTCTTTCCACCGGCAGCTGCAAGCACACAATAGGATCCTACAGGATAGAGAGTGGGGGAAGGGTCTGGTAAATATGTCACATTTACCAGACCCCTTTCCCCCCCCCCTGAATGAACACAATAAGTGATTGGTACCAATCACTCACAGTGTTCATTCAAAACTGAAGCATAGTAAACTGTGGGGTTTTATTTGAGGGGGAGGCTTGGTCAGGTTGGCTGTATGGGGCCCCATGGTTTCTAACAGCAGCCCTGGGTGCTGGGGTGTGCTGGAAGGTCTAACACAAATATGCAGCAAAACCGGAGTGGACAGTCACATCCTGAGATCAGAGTGGTTGTGTCCTCTCTCCATTAAAATGGATTTTATGTGTGCCTGAACAGCGGCAAAAAGAAAGTGCTTGAATACAATACAAAGTACTAAAATCTATACAGTTTTATTGGTTCATCTATTAAAAGTGAAGACACACTTCACAGTTAAAACCAAGTAGTCTATAGGTGTCACGCAGGGGCGGACTGACCATTCGAGTACTCGGGCCCTGCCCGAGGGCCCGGGTTCAGTAGGGGGCCCCATGAGATGCCCCTGGTACATTTTTGTATAGGCTTTTTTGAGTGTGGGAAAGGACACAGGGGTCCCATGATCATCCATTGCCCGGGGGCCCCATGAGTTGTCAGTCCGCCCCTGGTGTCACGTCAACATGTAGTATACAATGGTATAACAAAGACACATAATGAGCGTATAGGATCTTTTTTTGCCATTGGGGAAATTTCCATTCACTTCTTGCTATAGAAACAACAGGACATTAGAGGAAATCTCTCCAAAGGGAGGGGAAATCACCTTTTGGATCGTTCGCACTGGAAGAGGAGCCCAACCCTCCCTTTGTTTTGGTGACAGTTATAAAATTTTGTATTTCATATTGTTTTTGTCTTGACAATAATGATCACAAAGATCAAGAAACATGGGGCAGACAGAGATAAAAACCTGATAGGAATATTAAAGTATATGCAAACCCACCTTGTAAAACAACCCATATAGTTTAAAATAGAACTGAAAGGTAAAACATGTGTGAATAACTATTAACACATTAGAAATACCTTTTTTATAAGTGACCACATGCCCTCTGTTTCTCATAGAGAGGTGGGGGAGGAGAAACAACAGCAACCTAGTCTTCTCAGTGAATGGGGGGGGGGGGGTTGGTTAGAACACACCTGATCATTGGAGGAGCGCACACTTAGTTCCCAGCACAGCTAGAGAACTGAAAATGCTGTGTTTTCATGCCTAGTGTGGTCAGTTTTTAAATAGGAAAGCAGAGGGACTGGCAGCAACACCAGGGATTTCACACAAAGGAAGTAATACAAAGAGAACAAGAAACTTTTTCATACAAGTACATGTTACAGCAGGCACATATCAGGAATATGAAATGCTGGGTTTACATATTCTTTAATTGGCCCTACCCTTTTCAAATATTTTTTTAAATTATCTTTAGATATACTTTAGGTTTAATTCTGTAATGTCCCACCCAGGGGCGGACTGACAACTCATGGGGCCCCCAGGCAATAGGGGATCATGGGGCCCCTGTGTCCTCGCCCACACTCAAAACCACACCCAAAAAAGCCTATGAAAGGTACTAGGGGCATCTCATGGGGCCCCCTAGTGACCCTGGGCCCTCGGGCAGTGCCCGAGTGCTCGAATGGTCAGTCCATCCCTGGTCCCACCATTCTCTCAATTATAAGTATAAGTAGAAAACCCTACCTAAATGATTCTTGACCTAAATCTGTGGTTGCCTCATGTCCTGGTTGGGAATCTTCTCTCTTTTTTCTTGCAAGCAAGGCAAGTGTTTTTATATGGGTGTCCACAGCATCTTCTGCATGACATGAATGCATCCTATTGGCTGTCAAGTAACAGAGACCTCTCTGGATCCTAAAAACTGACTGCATTGCTGATGAGTGAGGGTACCGGACATTACAGGCACATCTGCAGAGCTGGATTACTGTTTCTCCATACTTGGAAATGATGAGGGACATGAACAATGGACTTTGGGGAGTATAAAACTGCTTCAACGGGTGTTGAAACAAGAAAAAAAATGCAGGTGGTGTGAAAGGGCAGTGGGAGATGGACTTTAATAATATACAATTATATGTCAGAAGTAGTGTGGTCACTAGGGGTTTAGTAGAGCAGTAGACATATCCTTCCTAGAGAAATTATTTAATCTATGATGTTATAATTGTCAATATTTAAGTATCAGTCCACTTCATGACAGAAGCCTGAAAACCATAACCAGGTAGGAAGTTAAACTGGCTAAAACTGAGTTAGACAGCAATGTTGGGCAACTTGGTGCAATAGGAGTCAGATCCTGGTTTATGCTGGTGGGTTTTCTCATTGTTGTTGATTAAACCTGATAGTTTCTTAGGAGTTTGAGGTCCTAACCTTGACTTTAGGTATGGTAATGTAGTGCTCACCCCCAAAAGAGCCCGCTGTTTAGCCCCAGGTTCCTTTCCCAGACTAGAGCAGCAGCAGCCAGGCAGAGGGTAACAATCACTCTTTTGGCTCAGTGAACAGTCTAGGTGTGTCTTTTTGATGCGTCATTGAAAGTTGAACTTGTATAGGTTGCAGGGAAGGTGTGGAATTCTCTAGTAGCACACTAGAGTAACACGAAGACATTCTTCCTTTGTCAAAGCTTCTTAGTTCAGTCCCTCTATCAACAATTAAAGGATTGAGCAACACTGAGGTGCCATAGGAAATGTCCTAATTTCTGCAAGCTCTGAAGCACAAGGGATAGTAGCAGCACACAGGCACTAGGATCCTACACTCAGGATTGTACTCACAATGTCCCTGGATCTTGGATGCCTCCTTCCAATATCAGCCAGACATGTCTTCCCTGAACTTTCCAGACCAGATCCTCAGTGAAATCCCTTAACCAGTTCCAAAAAGTTTCAGCAGAACAGGCCCACCCAGCTCTTAGCATAGCTGGGACCTCGATGAACAAATGTAGAAGTACAGCTGGATGACCCAGAAGAACAGCAGCCCTTCAGGCTGGGAACTTCTCCTGGATAAAAACAGGGCTGCTTCAGGCCCCAAACTATTTTTGCGCTCCTCAGCCACCTACTGGGCATCCTCCCCCAGGGATTGGCTGAGACCACATAAATATTCAGATCTGCCTCTTCCAGCCCACTACATTCTAGAATCCTCCAGAAGGCAGGGGTAAGCTGTCAAACCCAAGTCCAGTGAAGCCTAGAATAGTCCAAAGCAATCACGAACTGCTCCACTGATTACAGGGGAACCAAAAAACTAAATTTACCTCGCCTATCTAGCAGGGTGCTACAGTAACTTTAACCTCCACATGCAGAAAGGCTTCTTTACAGTAAAAGCTGTGAAAATGTGGAAAAGACTTCTTAATTCTGACCAGCTCAGTAGACTGCACAAAATATAACTGGGTATTAACATTTACATATAAGTAGTAACAGCAGATATTACTGATCCAGGGAATATCTGATTAGCTCATGGGGGATCAGAAAGGAATGTTTATTTCCCTGCTGGAGAAAATTGGACCATGCTTTTTTTATCTTCCTCTGGATCAACTGTTGGTAAAGTATTGTGCATTTTATTAGTTTTTTTCTATTGGTTGAACAAGATGGACTTATGCCTTTTTTAACCTATCTATATAACTGTGTAACTTGCTTCTTACTGTACAGGTACCACAAGAAACATATGAAAGAACTGTCCCTACAAGGCAAAGTACTTGAAGTTACTGTAAAGGTGATTTTTTTTTTTCTTTTACATTGACTCCTCTGATTTATGATAAAGAACAGAAAACACATCAATCTCACACCATGTTGCCTTTTACCTCCCAACTTCAAAAATGTATTGGACGCAGTCAAGATTGCTTATTAGACACTTGCAACTCTCTTTAGGAGAAAACTGTTCAGAGAACCAGTCTGGCCAGCTATAGGAATGGAGAAAGTAAGTGCTGTGGTGAGTGAATGGATCACATATCTTCTGGGTAGAAGAGACTATGAATCCATGACCAGTACATGGAAAATTCCCAGACATAAAGGAAGAAAAGATTTGAAATGTAGTATTGTAATAATGAATACAGCATGTAACACATCCTCTATAATCCAGAACAAGTCGTCATTACTACACATGAATAATAATAATAAAAATAAATATGCTTCGGCTTTATTTAAAGCAAGTATTGTCTAAATACAAGGGATGTATATTGTTCCTTGAATCTTGATGTGCTTTGTGCTTTTTGTCTGTGCAGTAATCCAGTGTGAAACTTTGCCTCTGTACAAGAATTTCATGTTATAAAGACCAGGCCACTACTTCTCTCTCTCTCTTTGTACAGGGTGACTGGTCTTGTATCTGCCCCCTCCGTTAGTTTTCTGCAGGCAGCCTGTAATGAGTTAAGTCTGCTGGGCTCCTCCCACAGCTATTCTCTCTACCAGGCTATGTACAGCACAATTTTAACATCGATGCTACTTTAGAAAGCGATAACTGGGTTTGAAAAGGCATTTGATGCATAAAAAGTGGATTATTATATGTATTTTGTGGCTTTTGATGAATATATTTAGATGGAATTTTTCATGCTTAGAGTTCAGCTTTAACTCCTAACTGCTGTTAATAGACCTGTAATGGCAGCATGTAGGAAATTTGAACCAATACTCCCACAGATGAAACAGCAGCCCAGATCTCCAGCCAAACACAAATGCTGCTCATGGTGCAAGAGCAATGTTAGGACAGTGTTCGTGGAATGGGAGGGGGACACGGTGGACGTCTGGAGGCAATTACCGGTAATGTAAATGCTCAGTTTGTTAGTATAAAAGGTGACACATTCCAATCTTAAATAGTTCCATAAGCAAATAATTATTCTCATAAATAATAAATAGTTGCCACACACAAGCTAGTTATTATGAATATTAGTCATCTTCTGCCCTGGGGTGCAGACTGTGATATAATGTGGTGCTACTTTGGTGTTTAGCCAACATCAGATCATACAAGGTACAATTGCAACATTGTCCTGATACTTGAGTCTGCTGTCTTTAAGCTGGATATATACAATTGTGCAAATAGTTTTGAATTAACCAATATAGGATATGAGTTCCTACTTCAATATATGATATGTGTTCGAATTTATCAATATATGATATGAGTTCATACCTCAATATGTGATATGGATTCAAATTTACCAATTTGAGTTCCAACCTCAATATGTGATATGGGTTCGAATTTACCAATATATGATAGGAGTTCATACCTCAATATGTGATATGGGTTTGAATTTACCAATATATGATATGAGTTCATACCTCAATAGGTGATATGGGTTTGAATTTACCAATATATGATATGAGTTCATACCTCAATATGTGATAGATTCAAATTTACCAATATGAGTTCCAGCCTCAATATGTGATATAGGTTCGAGTTTACCAATATATGATATGAGTTGCTACCTCAATATGTGATATGGGTTCAAATGATCAATTTATGATATGAGTTCCTACCCCAATATGTGATATGGATTCAAATGATCAATTTATGATATGAGTTCCTACCCTAATATGTGATATGGGTTCGAGTTTACGAATATATGATATGAGTTGCTACCTCAATATGTGATATGGGTTCTTACTACAACAATCTATTCAGTTTAAATCCAGTCAGGCAATCCTTTGTACTTCATAGTTGCTGGTAGATCTTAAGGAGATTGTCTAATCATATATAACGGGCCCCATCCCAAATAGCTGTTGTTGACCTGCAAAAAGATTCTTCATTAATAAAATATATGCTTTTGATTATGCTAAGAAAATTCCTATTAAAATCTCTAGATCTGTTCTCCAAAAAGTTCTGCAAATTGAAGCAGACCTTCACTTTTTCTTCTCAACTCTACATAATATTTCTCCTTTCACCCTTCCTTTCTCAGATATTTTTTACAAATAACTTTTTTTTTTTAATTAAAAAAGTTTGCCACTTCCAGCTTTTTAGTCTAAATGAGAATTACTTCGCCCCACCTGTTTACGACCTCATGGGAGCTGACATCATGCATCCCAGGAGGTTTGGGGGCAATCTAGAACAGATGCACAGGGCACATCAATGGAAGCAATTGCAAGAACCTTAAAAATACAAGCCCCTCGATCACATATACAAGAGGAAGATGGAAGCATAGGACAGAGCAGCATGGGAGAAGAGGACAATGCTGGATCTACTTAGCTTCTAGGTATATTTATGCAGCAAAGAAGGAAGACAAGAGGTAAAATGAATGCACATTAACTGGGGGGGGGGAAGTTCCTCTATCATGTACAATGGGACTATCTGATATAGAGTACATGTACAAGCCTGGTATCGAAGAGTTCACGCCATTGTCACATACCTTGGTTGGAGGCCGAGTTGATGAGAGGGCTTCCCTTGTGGCTCTGTTCTCAGCGACCCTGAATGTGGTGACAGAGGTACAAAACTCAAAGAAGCACGGGTGTCGGTAGCTTAATAGCAGGTGACTACCACGGTAAGGGACATAGTCAAGGTGAGCCAGGGTTATACACAGTGAGACAGCAGCGTGATCAGGAGGCAGGCTGAGGTTGGTACCAGGTTAGAAAGCAGAGCAAGGTCCAACAACCAGCCAGGGACAGCACCAGGAGATAAGGCAGAGAATAGTCAGAGGCAAACCAAAGTCATATGTAAAAAAGTGCAGCGCTAAAATAAAAACAAAAATATATATATATAAATTGCAAAAAAAAAGATATATATATATATATATATATATAGTCCCAATGGAGGTAAAATAAAGTGAGAAATGCACACTAACCAGATGTGCACATTAAATGTGCAGTGTAGATATCCTACAGTTCAGCAAGTGGTCATCTGGGTGGTAAAGATAGGTAGATTCTCTCAGGCAAAATGAATCCGCGGATGGCACATAGATAGTTAAAAAGTTCCCTTCAAGGGCAATACCAGGCACAGCTCCATCAAAGGGCAAGACTCCTTCACTGGGTAGAGCGGGTTATGGTGTCTAAAACAGAGATGCTCAAGAAAAAAAGGTGCCCATAGTGAAGTATAGTTTTAATAAACAACATTTATTAAAAGCATGTGACAGTAGCAGAGGATGCATCCAATACAAAATTGCAGTGTACAAAGGATTAACCGTCCTGAGCTGTTAACTCATGTGCGGGTGCAGTGTTCAGCTTTAAAGATGCATGCAATCATGTATCTTATCTGAAGTGATTAAAGATGTAATCTCCACAAAAAAAATTACATGAGAAACAATATAAAGGGCAAAACTCAAAGATCTTTTATGAGTATGTAAAAACTCTAGAAGAACCAATGCATTTTGAGGATTACAAAAAATTCATCCTTTTCAGCGCTGCAAGATATCTAAAAAAAACTAAGGAAATGAGGAGCTTCCTTCAAAGACATAGCTTGCTCATGAACGGAACATTGGTGGTTGTAAAAGCCAAATGTCAGAAGATTTCAATGTTTTCATCATTCAACCTGGGAAGATCATTACACCTATTGAATTTCTAAAAGCATGTAAACACAATAAACTATAATGAATGTAATGAACACAATGGTTTTAAATTCTGTGTATGATCTCACTGAGATAATAATCCCTTACTTCCTGCCCTGGAGACGCCCATACAAGCAATAGGGGAGGCTGCTGTTAGGAAGGAATGGACAGCAGAAAAGGAAAGAAGCATTTTCAGAAGTTCTCTTCCTCACTGATCTACAGTAAATACATGTCTTTGTTTCTGACCCTGTTGGAGGGATTTTCCATCACTTCCTGTCCTGACAAGTAGTGAGGTGAAATTTCCCTAGTACAAACACAAACAGCAATGAAAACCAGCACAAGCTTTTACCCATTCCCACCATAGCCTTCAAGAGGTTCTAAATTCCTGGAGGTGGAGGCGGGCATTCAGGTGATGTGACATCTGTGATTGGTAGTCACAGCAGTCACATGAGCAGAAAGCTCAGGATCGCAAGTAAATATTGGGAGCTTTCCAGTACCCTCCGGTAACTGTGCTGGGAGTATGCAGGTTGGTGCTCTCAGAAATGTTTACATTTGGGACGCATATATGCGGACTCTCGGTGTGAAGGCCCATGTGCTGAGAAGCCCCATATGCGTACAGCCAGCAAGAACAGATATTCCTCCACAACTCTATTATTAACAAATTAAAATGGTATGGCTTGAGTTGTGCTTTAAAGCAAAACTCTGCCTACATCTGCAAATTTGGAGCCAGGGCATAACCAGTGTACCAGAGAATTGCTCTCTTAGTTCCCCGTGCCTGCGATATGCAGGCTATGTAAATGAGCACTAGGCTCAGCGTAAGCATGCCTCTCCTCACAGTCAAGTGCTTTTAGTGTACCTATCCACATTCACTACAGTTTCCATTTGAATGATGTGAACTGTAGTTTCTAAACATTGTAGCAGTGCCATCATGAATATTGTATTTTCTCCTAAACTGTGAGTAATATACACTGCTCGAAAATTAAGGAACACTTTGAAAACACATCTTGCTGGATATGTATGCTGATATGGACTAGTTAATGTGTTAGGAACGTAAGGATGCCCCATCATTTGATGGAAATGAAAATGATCAACCTACAGAGGACTGAATTCAAAGACACCCCGAAAATCAAAGTGAAAAAATGATGCAGCAGGCTAGTCCATTTTGCTGAAATTTCATTGCAGCAACTCAAAATGGTACTCAGTAGTATGTATGGCCCCCTCATGCTAGTATGCATGCCTGACAACTTAGGGGCATGCTCTTAATGAGACGACGGATGGTGTCCTGGGGTATTTCCTCCCAGATCTGGACTAGGGCATCACTGAGCTACTGGACAGTCTAAGGTGCAACCTGGTGGCATCGGATGGACCGAAACATGATATCCCAGAGTTGTTCTATTGAATTTATGTCAGGCGAGTGTAGGGGCCTTTCAGTAGTATCAATTTCTTCTTCCTCCAGGAACTGCCTGCATACTCTCACCACATGAGGCCGGGCATTGTCGTGCACCAGGAGGAACCCAGGACCCACTGCACATTCATAGGGTCTGACAATGGGTCCAAGGATTTCATCCCGATACTAATGGCAGTCAGGGTGCCATTGTCTAGCTTGTAGAGGTCTGTGCGCCCCTCCATGGTTATACCTCCCCAGACCATCACTGACCCACCACCAAAACAGTCATGCTGAACGATGTTACAGGCAGCATAACGTTCTCCACAGCTTCTCCAGACCCTTTCAAGTCTGTCACATGTGCTCAGGGTGACCCTGCTCTCATCTGTGAAAAGAACAGGGCGCCAGTGGCAGACCTGCTAATGCTGGTGTTCAATGGTAAATGCCAATCGAGCTCTGTGGTGCCAGGCAGTGAGCACAGAGCCCACTAGAGGACGTCAGGCCCTCAGGCCACCCTCATGAAGTCTGTTTCTGATTGTTTGGTCAGAGACATTCACACCAGTGGCCTGCTGGAGGTAATTTTGTAGAGCTCTTGCAGTGCTCATCCTGTTCCTCCTTGCACAAAGGAGCAGATACCGATCCTGCTGATGGGTTAAAGACCTTCTACGACCCTGTCCAATTCTCATAGAGTAACTGTCTGCCTCCTGGCATCTCCTCCATGATCTTGAGACTGTGCTGGGAGACACGGCAAACCTTCTGGCAATGGCACATATTGATGTGCCATCCTGAAGGAATTGGACTGCCTGTGCAACCTCTGTAGAGCCCAGGTATTGCCTCATGCTGACAGTAGTGACACTGACTCTAGCCAAATGCAAAAGTAGTGAACATTTGTCAGAAAAGATGAGTTCTGAAAGAAATATCAGTGGCCTCCACTTGTAAAACTATTCCTGTTTTGGGAGTAATCTCATTGTTGCCCATCTAGTGCACCTGTTGTTAATTGCATTAACACCAAAGCAGCTGAAACTGATTAACAACCCCCTCTGCTACTTAACTGACCAGATCAATATCCCAGGAATTTAATTGACTTGATGCACTACACTGATTAAAAAGTGAATGACATTTTTTGAGCAATGTTTTTAGAAACCTAACTGTTTATTGTTTATATAGGTAGGTGTACTAATAGTTGATTTTTGTTGGCTTCCCAGAGTTCTTCTTTAAGCATTCAAATACTAGAAATTGATAGAAATCACAGAGTTAAAGCAGTTTACAGCTATGGCACTACATATGTTGCAGGTCATATACTTCTTCTGGCACTAGAAGAGAATGTAGTAATATAACATGTGCTTGAAGACCACAAAATGCCAGAAGAGCACTTCCACCGGAGAGGCTATGATATTACTGGGACACACTGCAATTCCCAAAATCCTTGTAGGTATCAAGCCTCTGGTGGGAGACTGTTCCAGTAAGGTGGCAGAAGACACCCTGTAAGGGAAAACCTATGCTTTTCCTTCTTGTCAAATATCTCTCCCTATCACTGCTCCTACAATCTCCCTAACCACCAGAGCTCAGTCCCAAACCCATTCCCACACACCGTGAGCACGCACCTCAAATGACACACAGTCTCCTATTTAAAGGCTTTTGTATCAAGATGGCCTCCCAAATCTCATGACATTTTTGCATATAATAGGATAAGCCATCCTCCCCAAGATGACCGCCTGGAGTCCACAGCAGGGGAATTAATTAGTTCTTAATGATGTCCTTCAGATCAGAAAATATACTGTATCTCCACACTTTCCTACAAACTCACCCCTTAGACCCTACCTGGAGCTCCCTCAGATCTTGTAGCCATTCTGGTGACATCACAAATACTTTATCTTCTCCCTCAGTGATGGAAGGGGGAGCCCTTTCTCCTGGACTGAGCAACATTCACTTCATAATGTGTGAGAATCGTTCTGTCCTAAAGTACTGTGAGCCCAGCTTATGTGAGGATGCACGACCAGATGGTGTGTTGACAACAGGCCACACTCACAGGAAACAGTAAATTGACACTGATTGCCATTCTGCCCAGAGATGGACTGGTGGTACTAGACAGAGGAAGAAACTGGGGACAAACCTGGAACAGGCAGAAATTAAATAGACCTTGGCCACATCTAAGTTTTTTTTATTTATACCGTGGGGGGGGGGGGTGTTGGGGGTAGAAATAAAAATAAAATGAGTTCCGATTTAAATTCTGAGAAGCATTCTTTGTGACAAAGGAGGGGGATTTCCCAACAATTCTTTGTATTAGGAGCTTACTTTCATATACACAATACTATGTTTGCACACCACTGGACTGAAGGTATATCCAAATCCCATGCATCCATACAATCATGCTAAAATGGAACTAAGCTCAAAATTTCAAAACTTATGAGCAGACACTCTATTTATCGCAGAGGCTGCACAGGTAGACATTGGACCGTTATAGAGAAGAAACGTTTTGTTCCACTTTAACACTTAAAGAAAGGTCCTACTTCACAACAAAGAAAGAGATAAAACACTTGAAACCTGGAATGTCATGTGACCACAGATTTAGTTAAGTAAAAGTAGCTTCTACTTTTTCTTTTTAAGTAAATTTAACAAGCCTAGGGTTCCTCCAAAGGTTGCTAGGGGTTCCTTCAGCTGTAGCTGATTGATCTCTCATCTGATGCAGGGTTTCTCAACCAGGGTTCCTCCAGAGTTTCCCAGGGGTCCTTTGAGCAATGAGCAATTTTTGCCTCTCAGGTAACTTCCCACTGGTACAATTGATCTTTTTAGCTATCTGTAAGAGGGTAATTCTTCCCAAAGACCACAAGTGTAAGCAGCATTCTTACCTCTGACTATCACACTAATGTACCATGAGTTGTAGATAAAGTCATTTTTAGCAGGGGTTCCCTGAGACCAGAATGTTATGTCAAGGGTTATTCTGCATTGAAAAAGTTGAGAAAGGCTGTGATAGTGATTGGAAACTTCCAGGTCCAACAGCACTTGTGAAAGTCTTCAGTATGACACTCTTTCCTATTTTTAGTTGTCTGTAAAGCTGCCCATAGATGGATCAAAATTCAACTGATTCAGCAGGGACTGGCTGAATTGTGATCCACATATGGGCACCATGGTTGTACAAAAGTCGATCGACTGATATACTTCTGTACAACTGCCCTGCTGGAAATTTTCTTCTCGATCAATGCTAGAGGCTATAGACTACAGTGCTGATCACTGCATTCTGACAGCAGAGAAGCCTCCCCACTTTCAGAATACAAGGACAGAGCAGGAGGATTCCCCCATCCACCTCAAATGTGTGGATGGGGGAATTGGGTCAGTTCTTTTGTTCAACCCTTTGGTTGAATGAAAAAAAACTGACTCATCTATGGCCAGCTTATGTGTGGCATCCTGAACACCACTGCGTTCTTCTCACTGATCCCCAATTAATTTTAACAGGGGGTTCCTGAGACATAAACATTACTTCAAAGTTTTCTCTGGAAAAACCTTTGAGAAAAGCTGAATTAGAGGGTGAAGTGCAAAGGAAAGAGGGAGGAGGAGTGGGGTTTATGCCCCGCATTAAGATTTTATTTAATTGAAGCTGAAAAAGGAATGGCTGCTAATGGTTTAACACACCATTGCTCTAAGGAAATTACTTTTATAAAGCAAGATATTTCCTTTCTTTTTGTTCCTGAAGTCTGTTATTTCTCAGAGTGTTTCCTTCTATTTTTTTCTTAAATGAAAATTTTTTGTGGTGGCCTTTGTTGCCTACAATCCCATGGTGCTTTGCACATTTAATGCGTTCAATCATTACACTGGTTCCAGACCTACCTAATGGGTTTTAAAAGCAAAATATGACTTCAGAGGGCAGAACCCTGTGACCTACTGAACATTCTTTGAAGGGCATACCATGCATTCAGGAACTTGTCCTTAATGATTGCCATGTTGATTAGTACTATTAGTCCTATGCTAAAACAGTGCTGGCATGGTTGGTGCTCTGATTTAGCAAGTGCTTCAAAAATAGGATGGGTGGCAGCATTCATTTAAAGACATACTATGAAAATTGGTATTTATTCCTCATTGGTAAGTTCTTCCTCATTTTAGATTGGATTATTTGCTTTTACTGTTTTAAATGGGTATCTCATATACTTACCTTTGTCTGATAGCCATGTATACATATTCTTAGAAAATACATTTCTGTGGAAGCGGGCACAAGTAGGTAACCATGTATGTAAGGGTAAGCGGGTGACATTCTCTCCATACCAAAAACCAAAAGTCTTGAGAACGCCCTGTGGGTGGGGAGAGACGCGTTGACGCACTTCCGGTCCGCCGTCATTCTGGTTAACGTCACTTCCGGTGTTTGGAACGCACGCCGGCTTATTATTATTATTACATCGAGTTTATATAGCACCAAAGGGTTTTCTCAGCGCTGTACAATAGGGGGGGGACAATACATGGCACAGTACAGCAATAACAAACAACGTACGAGGGGTAAGAGGGCCCTACTCTTTCGAGCTTACAATCTAGGAGGGAGGGGGTAAAGGTACAGTAGGAAGTGGCTGAGGGGAATGAGGAAAGAGGGAGAATGGCCGTTAGGTGAAGGTGGGGTAGGCTTCCCTGAAGAGATGGGTTTTGAGGGAGCGCCTGAATGTAAAGAGGGAAGGCGACAGTCTGATGGATTGGGGCAGTGAGTTCCAGAGGATGGGGAAGGACCTGGAGAAGTCCTGCAGTCGTGCATGGGAGGAGGAGACCAGGGAGCAGGATAGAAGGAGGTCCAGTGAGGAGCGAAGGGTACGGGTAGGACGGTACTTGGGGATCAGGTTGGTGAGGTAGTCAGGGGCAGTGTTGTGAACGGCTTTGTAGGTCAGAGTTAGAAGTTTAAATTTGATGTGTTGGGCAATCGGGAACCAGTGGAGGGAGAGGCACAGGGGGGTGGCAGAGGTGGAGCGGATGGTGAGGTGGATGAGTCTAGCCGCTGAGTTCAGGATGGTCTGGAGCGGGGAGAGCCTGCACTTGGGTAGGCTGGTGAGAAGAGAATTACAGTAGTCAAGGCGTGAGGTGATGAGGGAGTGTACTAGAAGTTTGGTGGTGTCAAGGGTGAGGAAGGTACGTATCTTGGCAATGTTGCGGAGATGGAGCCTGCATGTGTTTGTGAGTGATTTGACATGCGGTTGGAAGGAGAGGTTCGAGTCAAGAATGACGCCAAGGACTTTGGCTTGCGGGGCGGGAGTGATAGTGGAGTTGTTGGTGATGATGGATAGGATGGGGGGGGTTGTGGGCAGGGGGAAAGACGAGGAGCTTGGTTTTGGAGAGGTTGAGCTTGAGGAAATGTAGCGACATCCAGTCTGAGATGTCATTTAGGAGGTGAGTGATGCGGGCGGAGATACTGGGGGTGAGGAGAGGGATGGAGAGGTAGATTTGGGTGTCGTCAGCGTAGAGGTGATAGTTGAAGCCATGGGAGTGTATGAGTTTGCCCAGGGAGGGGGTGTAGATGGAGAAGAGAAGGGGTCCAAGGACAGAGCCTTGGGGGACCCCAACAGAGAGGGGGAGGTGGCACCATTGTAGGTGACACTGAAGGAGCGTCGGGATAGGTAGGATGAGAACCAAGAGAGAGCGGTATCTCTGATGCCAAGGGAGAGTAGTTTATTAAGGAGGAGGGGGTGGTCAACTGTGTCGAAGGCTGCAGAGAGGTCCAGGAGAAGGAGGACAGAGTAGTCGCCCTTGGCTTTGGCGTTTAGTAGGTCGTTAGTGATTTTGAGGAGGGCAGTTTCAGTGGAGTGTAGGGGACGGAAGCCGGACTGTAGTGGGTCAAGGAGGCTATTGTCTGTAAGGTGGGAGCTTAGGCGATCGTAGACTATGCGCTCAAGGAGCTTGGAGGTGAGTGGCAGCAGGGAGATGGGTCTGAGGTTGTTGGGGTCCGCGGGATCCAGGGAGGGCTTTTTGAGGATGGGGGTGATATGCGCGTGCTTTAGGGGGGAGGGGAATGCGCCAGTAGAGAGGGAGAGATTGAAGATGTGGGTGAGGGAGCGGATGAGGGAGGCGGGGGGTGACCGGAGGAGTTGAGAGGGGATAGGGTCCAGCTTATGCGGTTCAAGCAGCCATCTTGGAGGTGGAAGGCTGGTCATCCTCTGCAGTGACTATAGAAGCGTGAGATCCCTATATCTACATTCTGAAAATTTTTATCTTGAAGCCATTGAGGCTATTAAACAAGGCTTTTAATTTTATTTAAACATGTGAGTGGCCTTATTCTATCTTTATATTTTATATGGAGTGGCAGTATTACACTATGTAGTTTTTTTCTCTGCACACCATTGAGGAATCCATGGAGAAATAGAGTGGAGACGAGGGCTATACCATAGCAGGGTGAAGAAGGAGATTTGAGTTCCTTTGGAGGGGTTATAGGATCCCTTATATCCTATAAGGCTCACTACTCACATCCATCTGGTGAGTGCGGTCAACATTATTTCTCACGTGGTGGATAGGTGGAAGCACATTTGGAAGATTTTTGATTGATTTTTGATTGGTTTTGATGGGAATAAGGACTTATATATATTTTTTTTTTCAAGGACATTTATTATAAATTTAGTGTTTATCTATTTGTGTTATTTTATTTTAGATTTCTCGCTGTTTTGTGTTGTTTGACATTCTCTCCATATCTCCTCCTCTTTGGGCACCACGTGTGGGTCACATGAGAGGCCTACCCTGATGTGAGTTCTTCTTGGCTACGCTATGTACCTTGGATATGGTCATTTCTTTACACATAGGGTACCTTTGCTTTGTGTTGTACACTTGAATCAATAAACTGTACTCCAGTTAACTCTCTTGTTCCTGTGTCAATGTACACCTTTACTGTACCTTGTTGCATTTAGGAGGGACACACTGAGTCTATGCCCACTCCACCTGTCTAGTGAATCTCCACTACCTCACTACCAGTAATGGAATGGGGCCTTGCCAAGCACCTAGCATGGGTTCCATACATGCTGTGGATTAACTCTTCCATACCTATGCAATACTGATCTGCTCCCGTTGGAGATCGACCACTCCCGGAAAGAGTGACGACATTAAATCCCTAGCTGCAGGAGGCTATAACACCTATCACAAGTTCACGCCTCAGGACGGGCTGCTTGGTAAACCTCAATTACTCTTGGTAACCACTTGCTTTACTCTACGCTGTGTTAATTCTTATGGAACTGTCTTCATACCCCAATGTGCTTTACTGAACCATGCTGTAGACTAAGTGCAGAATTTGCCAGTTACTTGTATTGCACCTCTTTAATAACTTCAGACAAGGCAAAGGTTCAAACGTTTTACTGGAAAAATGTAAAGGCTTGATGTTTTTACCTTTATGCATTCTATGCATGAAGGTAAAAAGATTTCTGTGTGCAGCAGTGCCCCCAGCCCCCTCAAAACTTACCTGAGCCCCATCGAGATCCAGCGATGTGCACGACAGCCTCGGCCATTTGCTCCCACTGCTGTCAATCACAGCCAGTCAGCCACATGGCTCCATGTGTGAATGGACACATGGAGCAGTGGGTGCCCCCATAGCAAGCTGCTTGCTGTGGGGGCACCCGACAGAGAAGAGGAGCCAGGAGAGCCTTCTGGGGATCTGAGAAGGGGAGGATCCAGGCTGCTCTGTGGAAAACCACTGCACACAGCAGGTAAGTATAACATGTTTGTTATTTTACAAAAAAAAAATTAATGCTTAGTATCGCTTTAGACATTATAGATGATGGCGGTAACAGTCTTCTTATAATCCCTTGTCCATAACTTTGGCTAGGGGCTGCCCCGGCATACCTGCACAGGATCCATGCATGGCAGAGTCCGTAGTGGCAAAGCTCCAGAGCTGGTGCCTTCAAGGTGGACTGCAGATCCCAGCAATCCCCTTACATAGTAGATGTGAAAGCAGGCAGGCTTGCTGTCTGAGGTGGAACTGCTCTCCCTTTCGTCTTCTGTGTAAGCAGCTGGAAATTATGTGCTGTGGCTTGTCTATGTTTTCTTTCCCATATAGACTGTATGTCTGGGCAGAGCCCTCTTCCTTTTTATTAACAGCACAGGAAGAGAGGCAAAGCTCCGTAGAAAGTGTGGGAAACAAGGCAACTGTTTCCCTCCTGGCTGGGGCAGTAGCTATCTCACTATCCACATTTCAACCTGCTTATATGTGGAGGACTACATTGTTACATTTGTTTTCAGTAAACAGAGTCATTTGTCTTATGTACAAGGAAGCAGAAAGTGGGGAAGGTAAGTGGTCAAGAATTTGTGGGGTTTTTTCATACTTGTTTTTGATGCGCTTTTGGGAAGTGTCTGTTGTGTTGTGGGAGAAACCAGTAAAAACTGAGCAGAAATGCATAAAACATGCAGCGTTTTGATGCGTGTTTTATGTGTCTCTGCTGCGTTTCCTTTGAAGTCTATGGAACCAAAAACTTAAGTCCGTGACCCTTTCCAACAGCACACCAGTGGAAGAAACACAGATGTGAATGTGACCCGTAGGAAATCATGTTAAATGGACTGTAGTGCATTTCTGCAAAACTGAAAATGCAATGAAAAACACAAAAAAAATTTGAATACGAATTTTGTAGGTTGTTTTGGTCAGTTATGTTTTATGTCCTTTTTTGCTAGTTGATATATGTTTTTGTTTTATATTTATTCTGGTACTATTGCTTTAGAATCTTATTTGTACAACAAACACTTAAGATTTGACCAAGGATTTCCAGAGCACCTTGGTTTGTCTAACTTTCTTTGACTGAAACTTGAATTGTCTAATAAGGAATGATTAATGATAATAATTTACTTTCTTCTATTTGTAGCTTGAGGTATTGAGACCTGTAAACAACAGGTTTTACAACTAAGTGAGAGCCAAAACAGGAAAAGGAGCAAATGCTTGCCTCTGCAGCATATGACTTTGTTCCAGTCATTCCCACAAATAGTTTTTTATTCCATAAAATTGGGAATGTAAAAATAGTTTTTCATATTCATTTTTATGTTAACTGTTTATCAGTTGTAAATTTTGGTTGGGGTTTTATGTAAAATAACATAACATAAAATGTCAGAAGCAGATTGAGACCAAGCAAAGACGAGCAGGTTAACAGGTTTTGGACCCCACCCACCCATGCCACTTTTTTGTTCACATAATATAATACTAATTATGACCTTCCCTGTTCACATAATAATTATTTTCAATAATAAAAATGACATGCAGACTTTCACCTTAAAAATATCATCTTCATTACTTGTTTATTTAACCGTAATTATTACTCTCTTATACCTTAATTGACTGTAATTTTTTCCACCTTTTGTATAATTCTTAAAGTGTTACTAAACCCCGGACCCTGCATTCACTATATCTGGTCTCCCTGGACCCTGCATTCACTATATCTGGTCTCCCCAGACTCTGCATTCACTATATCTGGTCTCCCACAGTACACAGAACATAGAAATGTAATTATTTTAGTAAATATAAACTGCTAAATACCTTTTCTCATCAGCAGTTAGTGCAGTCTTGTGACTTCTGTATCCAGCCCGCCACTAGCTAAAGCTTGTAGGAGGAGTTTTCTTTCTTCTCTAGAAGGATGCAGAACCCCTGTCCTCTGTCTGGACAGTGCTGATTGGCCCTGTGTTGATCACATGCACTCTCCCAAGAGAAAAAAAAAACCTCTATAGCAATACACACCAAACTGAGTATATGCAGAAGGGCTATGGGTTCAGTCTGTATCAGGTGGTCATTTCAACAAGAGGAGGGGCAGAGCAGAAAGAATCAAACAGCCTTTTTACACAATGCAGAGGATTAACCCCTTAGGTCCCACAGTGAGTATAACAAGCATGCTTTACTGCATATACAGACTGATTTTACTGTTGTGGGTTTAGGAACACTTTAAATAGTAAGCATTTTCTATATTCTGTTTGCCTCCCTAGTACTCTAACAGATTATAAGCTCTTCCTTTCCTGTAGATCTTAATATAATGTACAATATGTGTTTTTATTTTGTGTATACTCACTAATACTCTGATATGGTGTGTTTGGGGTAAAATTAAAGTCTATGAAAGGGTGTCCCTGAGCACTGATACTCACCTCTCCAGTGATCCACCACTGCTCCATCCTCTATCTCAGCTGGTGCTAAATGCATGGTATGGGAAAACATATGACCTCCTCCCATGTGACAACGCCCAAGGCTAAGGACCAATTGTTAGGCCCAACTGGTGCCATCCGTTTATTGCATTTTATCGTGCGTGTTAATTTCCAAGAGCATTGGGGTTAATGGCGTGCAGTGGTGCATTGCAGGAAGCTAGGTCATGTCCTGCTAGAGGACTGCTTAACTGTAGGACATACTGTAGTGCACGTGGAAGGCTTGGAAGTCATGGGGAATCTCCACTGCTGATGTGATGTAAAAACACAATGTTGGGGGTAGTTTGCCTTAAACAGGACCCGGAGTTAGACATTTTTACTGCCCCCCCCAGCCATTCCCCCTTAAGCTTCAACTGCTGCGTACAGAAGTGTACACATACCATAACCACCTTGCAACTGCAGTGCAGCCGTGTAGGTCTGTAGGGTTAAAACCGACATAACACCTCTTCACCACCTGTCATACTAAAGAGCAATCCACCACATCTCGCTTTTCAGAGGGTTAATGCCAGGTGCAGTATGTTATATTAACTCCCAAATAATAATAACTCCCCAATCTTTTTTAGATATGAAATAATAACTCCCAAGTCATTTTTATATAAGAAATAATAACTTCTCTGTCATTTATATATATGAAATAATAACTCCCCAGTCATTTTTATATGTGTAATAATAACTTCTCTGTCATTTTTATATATGAAATAATAACTCCCCAGTCATTTTTATATATGAAATAATAACTCCCCAGTCATTTTTATATATGTAATTAGAGATGAGCGAATCGAACCAGGCGAAGTGGAATTCGTTTCAAATTTCAGGAAAAATTCGATTCGCGTCAAATCCGAATATTAGCATACTTCGGGTGCGCGAATCGGATTTTTCCCGATCAGCCGGCAAAAGTGTCCCTGCAGAGAGCTCCGCTATTTCTGACAGTTCTCTGACAGTTCCTTCACATGTACAGCGGTTGAAACATTGTATCTATTTGTTTCCATTTAGGATACAGATGTTTTTATTCGGAAATAAATAGATACAATGTTTCAACCGCTGTAAATGTGAAGGAACTGTCAGAGAACTGTCAGAAATAGCGGAGCTCTCTGCAGATACACTTTTTGCTGTACTGGAATACTTCTTCTTTTCATTCTTCTTTTCATTCTTCTCATTCTTCTTTTCATTCTTCTTTTCATTCTTCTTCTCATTCTTCTTTTCATTCTTCTTCTTCTTTTCATTCTTCTCATTTTTCTTTTCTTCTTCATGAAAAGAAGAATGAGAAGAAGAATGAAAAGAAGAATGAGAAGAATGAAAAGAAGAATGAAAAGAAGAAGAAGAATGAAAAGAAGAATGAGAAGAAGAATGAAAAGAAGAATGAGAAGAAGAATGAGAAGAATGAAAAGAAGAATGAGAAGAATGAAAAGAAGAATGAAAAGAAGAAGAAGAAGAATGAAAAGAAGAAGAAGAATGAAAAGAAGAAGAAGAAGAATCTTTTCATTCTTCTCATTCTTCTTTTCATTCTTCTTTTCATTCTTCTTCTTCTTCTTTTCATTCTTCTTTTCATTCTTCTTCTTCTTCTTTTCATTCTTCTTTTCATTCTTCTTCTTCTTCTTTTCATTCTTCTTCTTCTTCTTTTCATTCTTCTTTTCATTCTTCTTCTCATTCTTCTTCTTCTTCTTTTCATTCTTCTTTTCATTCTTCTCATTCTTCTTTTCATTCTTCTCATTCTTCTTTTCATTCTTCTTCTCATTCTTCTTTTCATTCTTCTTCTTCTTCTTTTCATTCTTCTTTTCATTCTTCTCATTCTTCTTTTCTTCTTCATGAAAAGAAGAATGAGAAGAAGAATGAAAAGAAGAATGAAAAGAAGAAGAAGAATGAAAAGAAGAATGAGAAGAAGAATGAAAAGAAGAATGAGAAGAATGAAAAGAAGAAGAAGAATGAAAAGAAGAATGAGAAGAAGAATGAAAAGAAGAATGAGAAGAAGAATGAGAAGAATGAAAAGAAGAATGAGAAGAATGAAAAGAAGAATGAAAAGAAGAAGAAGAAGAATGAAAAGAAGAAGAAGAATGAAAAGAAGAATGAAAAGAAGAAGAAGAATGAAAAGAAGAATGAGAAGAAGAATGAAAAGAAGAATGAAAAGAAGAATGAGAAGAATGAAAAGAAGAATGAAAAGAAGAAGAAGAATGAAAAGAAGAATGAGAAGAAGAATGAAAAGAATGAAAAGAAGAATGAAAAGAAGAATGAAAAGAAGAATGAAAAGAAGAAGAAGAATAATGAAAAGAAGAAGAAGAATGAAAAGAAGACTGAAAAGAAGAAGAATCTTTTCATTCTTCTCATTCTTCTTTTCATTCTTCTTCTTCTTCTTTTCATTCTTCTTCTTCTTTTCATTCTTCTTTTCATTCTTCTTCTTCTTCTTTTCATTCTTCTTCTTCTTCTGAGGATGAGGATGAAGAAGAAGAAGAAGAAGTAGGATGAAAATAAGAAGAATTCCAAGCCGGCAAAAAGTGAATCTGCAGAGCTCCGCTAAGTGTATCTGCAGAGCTCCGCTAAGTGTATCTGCAGAGCTCAGCGGTTGAAACATTGTATCTATTTGTTTCCATTTATGGAAACAAATAGATACAATGTTTCAACCGCTGTAAATGTGAATGTCAGAGAACTGTCAGAAATAGAGGAGCTCTGCAGATACACTTAGCGGAGCTCTGCAGATACACTTTTTGCCGGTTTGGAATTCTTCTTATTTTCATCCTACTTCTTCTTCTTCTTCATCCTCATCCTCATCCTCAGAAGAAGAAGAAGAAGAGGATGAGGATGAGGATGAAGAAGAGGAAGAAGAAGAAGAAGAAGTAGGATGAAAATAAGAAGAATTCCAAGCCGGCAAAAAGTGTATCTACAGAGCTCCGCTAAGTGTATCTGCAGAGCTCCGCTATTTCTGACAGTTCTCTGACATTCACTCCATACAGCGGTTGAAACATTGTATCTATTTGTTTCCATATGGAAACAAATAGATACAATGTTTCAACCGCTGTATGGAGTGAATGTCAGAGAACTGTCAGAAATAGCCTATTTCTGACAGTTCTCTGACATTCACTCCATACAGCGGTTGAAACATTGTATCTATTTGTTTCCATATATGGAAACAAATAGATACAATGTTTCAACCGCTGTATGGAGTGAATGTCAGAGAACTGTCAGAAATAGCCTATTTCTGACAGTTCTCTGACATTCACTCCATACAGCGGTTGAAACATTGTATCTATTTGTTTCCATAAATGGAAACAAATAGATACAATGTTTCAACCGCTGTATGGAGTGAATGTCAGAGAACTGTCAGAAATAGCGGAGCTCTGCAGATACACTTAGCGGAGCTCTGCAGATACACTTTTTGCCGGCTTGGAATTCTTCTTATTTTCATCCTACTTCTTCTTCTTCTTCTTCATCCTCATCCTCTTCTTCTTCTTCTGAGGATGAGGATGAGGATGAAGAAGAAGAAGAAGTAGGATGAAAATAAGAAGAATTCCAAGCCGGCAAAAAGTGTATCTGCAGAGCTCCTCTAAGTGTATCTGCAGAATAGAGGAGCTCTGCAGATACACTTTTTGCCGGCTTGGAATTCTTCTTATTTTCATCCTACTTCTTCTTCTTCATCCTCATCCTCATCCTCAGAAGAAGAAGAAGAGGATGAGGATGAGGATGAAGAAGAAGAAGAAGAAGAAGAAGAAGAAGAAGTAGGATGAAAATAAGAAGAATTCCAAGCCGGCAAAAAGTGTATCTGCAGAGCTCCGCTAAGTGTATCTGCAGAGCTCCGCTAAGTGTATCTGCAGAGCTCCGCTAAGTGTATCTGCAGAGCTCAGCGGTTGAAACATTGTATCTATTTGTTTCCATTTATGGAAACAAATAGATACAATGTTTCAACCGCTGTAAATGTGAATGTCAGAGAACTGTCAGAAATAGAGGAGCTCTGCAGATACACTTAGCGGAGCTCTGCAGATACACTTTTTGCCGGTTTGGAATTCTTCTTATTTTCATCCTACTTCTTCTGCTTCTTCTTCATCCTCATCCTCAGAAGAAGAAGAAGAGGATGAGGATGAGGATGAAGAAGAAGAAGAAGAAGTAGGATGAAAATAAGAAGAATTCCAAGCCGGCAAAAAGTGTATCTGCAGAGCTCCGCTAAGTGTATCTGCAGAGCTCCGCTAAGAAATAGCGGAGCTCTGCAGATACACTTTTTGCCGGCTTGGAATTCTCCTTCTTCTCATCCTTCTTCTTCTTCTCATCCTTCTTCTTCTTCTCATCCTTCTCCTTCTTCTCATCCTTCTTCTTCTTCTTCTCATCCTTCTTCTTCTTCTCATCCTTCTCCTTCTTTTCATCCTTCTTCTCATCCTTCTCCTTCTTCTCATCCTTCTTCTCATCCTTCTCCTTCTTCTCATCCTTCTCCTTCTTCTCATCCTTCTCCTTCTCCTTCTTCTCATCCTTCTCCTTCTTCTCATCCTTCTCCTTCTTCTCATCCTTCTCCTTCTTCTCATCCTTCTCCTTCTCCTTCTTCTCATCCTTCTCCTTCTCCTTCTCCTTCCTCATCTCCAAGGGCATTTAAATTAAAGGTACAGTGTTCTGCACTAATTTAAAGGCTCTCTGAAGCCTAGAAACCGTTTTTATAAGTTAAATTCGTAGCGAATAAATTCACATCGAATCGAATTTCTTCCTCAAATTCGGCGAATCAGCCGAATCGAATTTTTGAATAATTCGCTCATCTCTATATGTAATAATAACTTCTATGTCATTTTTATATATGAAATAATAACTCCCCAGTCATTTTTATATATGAAATAATAACTTCCCAGTCATTTTTATATACCGTATTTTCCGGCGTATAAGACGACCCCCTACTTTTCCTGTTTAAAATGTAGTGTTTGGGCTATACTCGCCGTATAAGACTACCCCTCTTCCAGTGCACACCAGTGGGAAGAATCGTGCCCCATCATTGGTGTCAGTGGGAGGAATAGTACCCCATCATTAGTATCAGTGGCAGGAATAGTGCCCCATCATTGGTGTAAGTGGGAGGAATAGCACCCCATCATTAGTATCAGTGGCAGGAATAGTGCCCCATCATTGGTGTCAGTGGAAGGAATAGTGTCCCATCATTAGTATCAGTGGCAGGAATAGTGCCCCATCCATTGGTGTCAGTGGAAGGAATATTGCCCCATCATTGGTATCAGTGGGAGGAATAGTGTCCCATCATTGGTGTCAGTGGGAGGAATAGTGCCCCATCATTGGTGTCAGTGGGAGGAATAGTGCCCCATCATTGGTATCAGTGGCAGGAATAGTGCCCCATCATTAGTATCATTGGGGGAATAGCACCCCATCATTGGTGTCAGTGGAATAGTGCCCCTTCTTTGGTGTCAGTGGGAGGAATAGTATCCCATCATTGGTGTCAATGGGGGGGGGGATAGTGCCCCATCGTTGGTGTCAGTGGGGGGGGAGGAATAGTATCCCATCATTGGTGTCAGTGGGGGGTGGAATAGTGCCCCATCATCGGTGTCAGTGGGGGGTGGAATAGTGCCCCATCATTGGTGTCAGTGGGGGGGGGAGGAATAGTGCCCAATCGTTGGTGTCAGTGCGGGGGGGGGGAGGAATAGTGCCCCATCGTTGGTGTCAGTGGGGGGGAGGAAAAGTGCCCCATCGTTGGTGTCAGTGGGAGGAATAATGCCCCATCATTGGTAACAGTGACACCAACGATGGGGCACTATTCCTCCCACTGACACTTGCTGACCCCTGTTCCAGTACGGTGCTGCTGCAGCCAGCATATGTGGTTGCAGCAGCACCTAAGCACGGCACACTTACCTGCATCTCCACTCGATTTTCGCGGGGCCGCTCAGCTCTGCCTCCTCGCCGGTGATTGGTCGCCTGTGTGCCTTTCCTGAGCTACAGTTCTGGCGGCCAATCACCGGTGAGGAGGCAGAGCCGAGCAGCCGCACGAACAGCCAGTGGACGAACCGAAGGAAGGAGCAGCCGCGCTTCCTGGACCGGATCGTCGTGGGACCGGAGCCAGGTAACAGACAGCAGCCCCTGCCCACCCCTGTACTTAGTGTCCCTTCTGTTGGAAGAGGGGGGCGGCGGCGGCACCGCGCCGCCCCCCTAAAAAGTGTCAGCATGCCGTTACCAGCGTATAAGACGACCCCCGACTTTTGAGAAGATTTTCAAGGGGTAAAAAGTCGTCTTATACGCCGGAAAATACGGTATGTAATAATAACTTCTCTGTCATTTTTATATATGAAATAATAACTCCCCAGTCATTTTTATATATGAAATAATAACTCCCCAGTCATTTTTATATATGAAATAATAACTCCCCAGTCATTTTTATATATGAAATAATAACTTTCTCTATGTAATAATAACTCCCAAACAGAAAAAGGCGTAAGTTATCTAAAATAAATTAAATTTTTGAATTAAATGTTTATTATTAAACAAATGAGTGAACTCATAACTTGGCGTTTTAAAGAATTTGGTGCTTTAAAGAATTGATCTTCCAAATAATTAATTAATGATAACTTTCAATAATTAAAACCTGCTAACACTCTTACGTATATATTAACAGATAAGGCATATTAATTTAAGCTTTTACTTTCAACTTTTATGTCATTTAGCTTCTTCAAAACTAGGGGAGTCATTCTTACATAGAGAGAGTTATTATTACATATATAAAAATGACTGGGGAGTTATTATTACATATATAAAAATGACTGGGGAGTTATTATTATTTGGGAGTTAATATAACATAATAAACCGGTGTAAACTAACCCTAAGAGATAAAAAAAACATACATTACATTAATATATAGTATATACAGACTTACAATTAGTTGTTGTTGGCCAGCAGGCAGAGGTATGGGTTATTTTTTTTCCCTAAAGTTATAACACAAAGGTAATTTTTCCTTTTTTACAGGGAAATACCTTGAGCGGGTTCGTTCACACCATAACGTATGTCCAAGCACACGCTTTTTTGCATGTTCATGTAGGTTTAGGGCAGCCCATTAATTTCAATGGGCTGAAACGCGTAAAAACAGTGTTGGCCAGCAGGCAGAGGTATGGGTTATTTTTTTTTCCCTAAACTTCTAACAGAAAAGTAATTTTTTCTTTTTTACAGGAAAATAACTTGAGCGGGTTCGTACACACCATAAGATGTTTCCAAGCACACGATTTTTTTGCATGTTCACGCAGGTTTAGGGCAGTCCATTCATTTCAATGGGCTGAAACGCGTAAAAACAGTGTAGGTATGATTTTTAAAATTGCATCACACCAAACTGTGTGACATTGCGATACCATGCATTTTGGCGGCCGTGAACACACAAGCCTTTGCCAGAAGATACGTTGGGGTGCCTTTAAGAATTATTGGCAATCGTGCGCATTTGCAGAAGGAAGTACATTTTCGTGCGGTGCAGGAAAACATGCGATTTTGTATCCACACAACATCTGATGTAAACAGGCCTTTTACAGTGAAACAAATGTTACTCTGCCTGTGCTAGTCATACAACAAGCAGTGGGCTTCTCCAACAAAGTAAAATGCAAATGCTCCCAGCAGGACACATTCTACCTATAATATTTACATATAAATATCTTTTAATGTGTTCAAGTCAAATAAAGGTAATCTTGGTGGGAATCGTTTATTTCTCTAATTTTTTTTTAATAGCAAAAAAACAAATGTGGGGAATACCAGTTCTCCGCCACCCTATAGCAGAAGTACTGCTACAGGGCATCAGGGCTGTGAAAAATACACGTGATTTTACATTCACGGGTAGGGAGTGTGCGCGCGCACCCTACCCGTGCCGCCATTAGGCTGTCAATCACCAGGTACCGTCCAGAGATTCCCCGTCGGCACCTTGCGAACATTGGTGACAGCAGACAGGACAGAGACAACACTGGTCTCTCTCTTGTTGACAAGGGCATGCTGCTTTGTATTTCTCTGCACAGCAGAGAAATACAAAGTACATGTCTCAGTAGTAAAACACACACAGCACATTATTTAAAACAGCACACAGTTAACCCTTTGATCGCCCAAAAGTTAACCCCTTCCTGCCCAGTATCATTAGTACAGTATCAGTGCTTTTTTTTTTCGGCACTGATCACTGTATTAGTGTCACTGGGAATGTTAATGGTTGTTAGTTCCCACCCAGTGTCAGAATGCCCGCCGCAGTCCCGCTATAAGTCACTGATCGCCGCCATTACTAGTATAAAAAAAAAAGTCCCAGTATATATCGTTATTTGTAGATGCCGTAATTTTTATGTAAACCAATTCATTGACACATATTGGGATTTTTTTTAGCAAAGACATGGAGCAGAATACATTTTGGCTGAATTTATGACAAAATTTGATTTTTAAAAATTTTTTTATTGGAAATGTTTTATAGCAAAAAGTCAAAAATATCGGCTTTTTTCAAAATTGTCAGATTTTTGTTTATAGCGCAAACAATAAAAAAAATCAGAGGTTATCAAATACCACAGAAAGAAAGCTCTATTTGTGGGGAAAAAAAGGACATACATTTCATTTATGCACAGTGTTGCATGACGGCACAATTGTCAGTTAGCCTCCCTGGCAGTATTCTCGAGTGTAGCTCGGGGTAAAGTTTCAGTACCAAAAGCGGTATCCCCGAGCTACACTCGGGCTTACCATGCGGCGTTGCTCAGGGATTCCCTGCAGCGCTTACCTTGTCCTTCGCTCCTGCGATGCGTCCGCTGCCGCGTCCCTGGCCATCTCCTCCGGCCAATGCCGGCATCCGGCTTCCATGTTCCGGTCCCTGTGACGTCGGGACGTACGGGGGCCGGAACTGGCAGCGAATTTGAAAGTTTTAAAAAATTTCATTTTTTTGAAAACAAATATAACATAGTAAAACATTGCTGTTTCAAACCATTTCACATACATTTTGTCCCGAGTGCTTTGTCCTGTGCCCTGCCTGCATTTTGACTGTTCTTTCTGCCTGGAAACTGGGAAAAGTCCATGGCGTCCAAAAAGCGCCCCTTTAGGTCAAAAGCGGTTTTAGAACGGCTAGAGAACAGCGATAGTAAATCAGAACTACTTGCAGAATTGAGTGATAATGATTTGTGGGGAAATTCGTCATCAGACACTGAAAACGATTTTGCGACTTTGCTCAGCGATGTGCGAACTTGGCACTCTATTTCAAATTTCAGTGTTTTTGGTTTGATTATATTATTGAATTAAATTTATTATTATATTATTATTTTTTATGATTATTTATTCAATTATAATTTATGATTTCGTGTTTCAAATTTTATCATACCCGGGATGTTTACTAGACTCTTGTTCGGACAGATTTCAGTGAGTTATTCCTAAAAATGACAGGCCTACAATAATAAAATACATATTTCCATGCAAAATAATGGTACCGCTTTCAGCACCAACAATCTGAAATAATCATACCGCCAGGGAGGTTAAAGTAATGCAGCGCTGTATCGCAAAAAATGGCCTGGTCAGGAAGGGGGGTAAATCCTCTGGAAGGCAAGTGGTTAAAATTAGTGTGGTTTTTTTTTTTTTTTGTACAATCAGACTAGGATGAGAAAGAATCAATAAATGGGCATCACAGCAGATTAAAAGAATGTTGCTTTTCCCTGTTGGTGTCTTTTTGATCATACAGAAGAGATCCAGTGGTTGCTGCTCCTACTTTCAGCCTGTCAGTGTCAGTGCAATCCAGAACATCTGAGAACTAGTTCTGCTGCTTTTCACTGATCTAAGTATAGGATCTGAGGCCACAGAACACCATAAAAGTGATGGGCTAACAAAAGAGTCTCAGCTATTTTATTGGATGGATCGCCTTTACTTGCATTGTGTAACAAAATACACTGTCAGTGCTGTACAATACAACTAGGCATGAATGGAGTCAATCAGCTAAATTGTTTTTCCAAACTAGTGAAATTTTGCCAAAGCAGAAATCCATTTTTTTCACTAAGCTGCCCAGGTGAACTTTGCTAGAAATAGATCAGGTTGTTTTGTTTTTCTTTTTTTCTTTTTTTTGGGGAGGGGGGTATTTTTGCTTATTTTTCTTTGTAATTCTGTTTTTTGGTTTTTTTTGGCATTTGTTTTTGTAAGTGGATTTGACTGTTATTTGTGTACTGCCACTATTATAAAATATTGAGGCTAATGAAGGACCCTTTTTTTGTCACACGAACAGGTCCAGGGCAGTTTAGATTCTGTAGCTATAGATTTAGGAGCGCTCTTTACACTCCTATTGTCTTTCATGCATTTTACCAAAATTTCCAATTTTTGCTGAAATTTGTTGTTTCAAGATAATATTCCTTTATAAATAAATGTGATAAAATCAGAAAGATTTCACAGTCACTCTAGATCAGTGTATTTCAATATTTTTCCATCAAGGCACCCTTTAAAACTGTGCATAATCCCAGGAGCTCATTCACACCAAGAGGTGTGTCCAAGTGCTGTTTTGGATGTTCATTCATGTAGCGTTTTTTATTAGGCTGCTCTGTGCATGATATTGCAGTATCATGCATTTTACTGGGAGCAAATCTACATGCCTTTGCTAGATGAATGGGGGTGCCTTCAAGAATTAAATTGGTTGGTAGAATATGGGTGGCCCACACAGCATTCTGGGTTGACAACAGAGGTAGTGACAGCAGCAGAGAGGAGGAGAGACCTAGGAGGAGGTGCAGGCTGTGCTCTCTCCCTCCTCTATGTACACAAGAGTTCACAGAGGAATGCTTTAAGTTCTGACTTTACAGGGTTTTATGGTATTTTTACACTGCACTCCTAGGGACTCTTTGTGGAACCTCGGTTGAAAAACCCTGCTCTAGATGACTCATTTCTAACACATTTAAGTGAAACAAATAGTATATAGAAATAAACTTTTGCAACACGAAAAAGAAAACTTAAAGCTGAATTTCAGTGAGATGTAAAAGAATTAAATGTATGCAGTTCTTTAATCATTAGTACATTATTAAATGCTTTTTTTTTGTTAATGAATGTAGTATACTGTAGGTACATAAATTTAACTCTGTATCAGCCTCTTACAGTCTACTGTATATGCTGATAGTAGGAAAACCGCGAGATGAGCTCATCAGTGTGTTGCTTCTCTTTTCACTGTCCAATAAAAGAGTGGAGTGGAGACATGTAAGTGAAAATGAAACTGCAGCTGTGAAAGCTCAGGTATCCTGGCCTACTAGACATGACTTTGCTCTGTGAAAATTTGTGAACTGTGAATATTTCTGCTCTGTGAAAATTTCTGAACTGAATGGACAGAAACACAAATCCTTTGACAAGTAAAACAGATCTCATATATATATTTCCTCTATGTATTTAACAATTTACCTGGAGTTTAGCTTTAAAATATGACTCCAGCTCTTTTTTTTTTTTGAGGATTGAATGTGGCGGGTTTAGAACCTTTGTCAGATTTTGTTGCATTTGTTGTGTCAGATACAGGGATTTTCTTTATACTTATTGCCCTGATGACTCTATGTACTTGTGTGTCTGGCTGTGACAGCTTGTCCTTGGGACAGGAGGGAAATCTCATAACACATGGTGATAAACACATGATGGCGACTCTAAAGCCCCCATACACATGATGAGAATATCAGACAAATGATCCTCCATTTTTATTTTTTTGTAATTCTAGTCTCCATATCAAAAATTAAGTGGTTACTACTGGTACAAAAATTCTCGTACGGCAGAATAAAAATTTGGAAGTAATGTAATGTATTGTATTGAATTTGTATTGTATTTTTAGACAAAAACAGCACTGGTAAAATGAAAATTGCACGATCTGGTATCGTATGAGAAACATTTTTGTGCCTATCTCTTCAAATAATTTCGGACGCAAGCTGTGTACTAATGATTAAATTATCATACTGTTGCTTCAAAAGCAGTATTTTTCATATGATTTTCTGATCGTGTGTACTAGGCTTAACCCCCCCCTCATTTTTACAAGTGCTTTTATTGCTGTCACTGTCTTTGATGGGAATATGTCCCATAACTTTCTGTGCCTATAAATTGCACAGGTAGTCAGGGTTTGAGATAACATGGGTTCGAGATCCAAACTCTGTCTGAACCCAATTTTCCTGAATCCGCTGGAAGCTGTCACTTGATTGCATTCCCCCGCCAGTCCAATTAATCTCTTACCTACAGCTCATTGGGGAAACAATACAACTAGCTTTCAGGTTTGCTTCGATAATAGAGAGTGTGGAAGATGAAGAGGACATAGCTGAATAATGAAGTGCCCAGAGTGGGGAAAAAATGGAGAAGGTAGCATGGGTGGAAGACAGAATGGACAAATTGGGAGGAAATTGGAGAAGAAAGAGTGTATGTAAGATGGATAAGAAAGAGTAGGTGGAAGATGAAGAGGACACCATGGACAGATGATGGAGAGAACAAATTGAATTGCAGTTGAACATGACATACTTGGTGGAAGATGGAGGACAAAGTGGGCAGGAGATGGAGAGGACAAAGTGGACAGAAGATGGAGAGGAGTTAGGCAAGATAGTAGACAGAGTTTGTGAACGATGGAGAGGACAAGTGCGAGAAAGATAGAGAGGGTAGAGTAGGTGGAAGATGGAGAGGACAGATTGGGCAGAAGATAGAGAAGATATAATGGTCAGAAGATAGAGAGGACATAGTGAGCATAACATGGATAGGACAGATTGGACAGAAGACGAGCAGACAAAGTTGACTGAAGATTTAGAAGACAGGGTGGAAGCAGAGATGAAGAAAACTACCTGACCAGAAGATGGAGCAGACAAGGTCAGCATTGCATAGAAAGAGTGGATGGAAGATGGGGCAGACAGTTTGCCTGGAAGAGCACATAGAGTGGGCACAATATAGAGAGGAAAGAGTGTACGAACAAAGGGCAGAGTGAACAGAAGAAGGAAGAAACATAATTTTGGAAGATAGAGTAGATCAAGTTGGAGGAGGATGGAGCAGACAGAGTAGGAGAAAGATGGAGAAGTTTGGCTTACTTGTATATAGAGTGGACAGAATAGACAGAAAGGAACAAACTGGTGTTTAACCTCCCTAGCGGTATTCCCGAGTGTAGCTCGGGGTAAAATGTCAGTGCCAAAAGCGGTAACCCCGAGCTACACTTGGGTTTACCATGCGGCGCCGCATAGGGAGTCCCTGCAGAGCTTACCTTGTCCTTCGCTCCCGCGATGTGTCCCCTGCAGCGTCCCCGGCTATCCGGCTTCTGTGTTCTGGTCCCAGTGACGTCGGGACATACGGAAATTTGAAAATTTTAAAAAATGTCATTTGTTTCAAAACAAATTTTTCATAGTAAAACATTGCTGTTTCAACCCATTTCACATACATATTGTCCCGAGTGCTTTGTCCTGTGCCCTGCCTGCATTTTCTCTGATCTTTCTGCCTGGAAACTGAGAAACGTCCATGGCATCCAAAAAGCGTCCCTTTATGTCAAAAGCGGGTTTAGATCAGCTAGAGAACAGCGATAGTAAATCAGAACCACTTGCAGAATTGAGTGATAATGATTCGTGGGGAAATTCGTCATCAGACACTGAAAATGATTTTGCGACTTTGCTCAGCAATGTGCGAACTTGGCGCTATATTTCAAATTTCAGTGTTTTCGGTTTGATTATATTATTGAATTAAATGTATTATTATTATATTATTATTTTTTATGATTATTTATTAAATTATAATTTATGATTTCGTGTTTCAAATGTTATCATACCCGGGATGTTTAATAGACTCTTGTTCGGACAGATTTCATAGAGGAACCCATTTTTCACAATGTCAGCACTGAGAAGTGTTGTTACTTCCCTACAGTCAAGACTATATTCCAGATGTGCACGAAAAATAGGCTGCCTGAAATCTGAATGGAAATCATGGCTTTGAGGAGGACAGTGCAGCCACGTTTGGCTTTATTTATTTATTACTTGTCTGTTTATTGTTACCCTTTATCTATCATCAAATTCACTTCATCCATTGTCTTTTTCAGTGTAGATTAAATTACAGGGGAATGCTGTAAGGCAACACATAACCATTAATATTTGCCTATATTCCATTTTAATTTTTCAAAAATTATTATAGCAGAATAATTATGTACTCTGGTAACTGTGTTGTGCTAATAACTGTAAAGATAATAAATGTAAGAATTTTTATTTCACATGCCTTTTTACGTATGCTGGCAGGACTGTCCAGCAAGAGTGACAGTTACAGGGTTAGGCATAACCATATACCACTGCTTGGGTGCTTACAACAATCAGCTTTTATTCATTTGGCTTAAGTCTTTTGTTAAATAGATTCAGGGTATTCAGGACAAACTGACAGAATTCACTATTAGCCTTCCCCAGCACGATATACTCACCTGTTCACACTTTCTGCTAGTACTACTCCATCAGAGCCCTTGCCACATCAATGCATGACCCTGCCATGTGACAGTGCTTGGGCATGAGTAGCCGCTGCCACATGGGGGGCAGTAACATTATCCACGCAGGTAGGCTCTGACACAATCCAAGACTGTATTTACAGATGGTCATACACTAGTAAAATTTTGTTCAATATTGTTTGTCTTTTTCTAACCATTTACTGGGATTGAATTGACAAGAAAATTTGAAGGGAAATTTTTTTGCAATTTCTAATTTCATTTGGAAAAAAACACCCTCATTAAAAAAACCAAATGTTAGAAGCAAACAAAATTTTGGAGTACTTTTGAAGGGCATTTGTCTTATCATTGAATGTACTGAGAAATTCTCTTAGAAAAATTGTTTGTCTTCGGAATGTTTTCTAATCATTAGTGGGGTCAAATTGATGGTTTTTAATCTCAGTGACACTGTAGATGGTGCATGACCTGAGGGGTAACACAGCATGGAGAGGAAATTAAGGGGAAATATAGTTTCTCTATGGTTTCTTGGGTCAATGGAGCAGCTTTTCAATTGGCTGCAGCCATGTGACCCTTGGCAACCCTCTTGGTTCAGCAGGGTCTATATAAGTGCATGCCCCCGGGGTTTGCAAGTGGTTAGCGTAGGGAGAGGGACCCCGCTTGCTAGGGAAAGTAACTAGTGGTAGTGAAAGGTTCCAGATAAGTAGGGATAGGCCAGGAAATTGCTAACCTGGAAAGGAGCCTTCCTACTTGGGACTGGACTGGCCAGGCTGCACTTCGCTCTCTAAAACAATTGTCGGCACCTCTCCTCAGCCACATCTTTAACTACATTGAACTGTGAGTTATTTCCCAAAGTGGCGCTCTTCCAGTAGGGAGTTAGTATTGTTGGCTTTCTGCTGAATGGAAGTTTCAAGTTTTGTTACAACTGGATTCTATGTGTTCACTGCCGCCGCACCACGAAGCACCTCCCCACAAGCTTTACTCATGGTGTTCCACACCCTGGAGATGTTGAGGGAACATAAACTGAGGAGTATAACTTGCTGGGGGGGTACTTTCGAAGGGCATTTATCTTATCATTGAATGTACTGAGAAATTCTCTTAGGAAAATTGTTTGTCTTCGGAATGTTTTCTAATCATTAGTGGGGTCAAATTGATGGTTTTCAATCTCAGTGACACTGTAGATGGTGCATGACCTGAGGGGTAACACAGCATGGAGAGGAAATTAAGGGGAAATATAGTTTCTCTATGGTTTCTTGGGTCAATGGAGCAGCTTTTCAATTGGCTGCAGCCATGTGACCCTTGGCAACCCTCTTGGTTCAGCAGGGTCTATATAAGTGCATGCCCCCGGGGTTTGCAAGTGGTTAGCGTAGGGAGAGGGACCCCGCTTGCTAGGGAAAGTAACTAGTGGTAGTGAAAGGTTCCAGATAAGTAGGGATAGGCCAGGAAATTGCTAACCTGGAAAGGAGCCTTCCTACTTTCTGCTGAATGGAAGATTAAAGTTTTGTTGCAACTGGATTCTATGTGTTCACTGCTGCCGCATCACAATGCACCTTCCCACAAACTTTACTCATGGTGTTCCACACCCTGGAGATGTTAAGGGAACATAAACTGAGGAGTATAACTTGCTGGGGGGGTAATCTGGAGGCACTGTCATTGTGACCTGAAGGAACAGCTAACATTGTCCTTTTAAATTATGTAGAGCAAGGATCTACCCTGGATGTATATGGAATAGGATACAGTTGCAAGAAAAAGTATGTGAACCCCTCGGGATTACGTGGAGTTTTGCATGAATTGGGCATAAAATGTGCTCTGAACATCATCTAAGTCACAACAATAGAAGAACACAGTCTGCTGAACATAATACTACACAAACATTAGATGTTGCCATGGTTTAATTGCACATAACATGTAAACATTCACAGTGCAGGGAGGAAAAAGTATGTGAGGCCCTAGCTTAATGACTTCTCCCAGAGCTAATTGGAGCCAGGAGTGAGCCAACCTTGACTCCAATCAGTGTGATGATATTGGATGTGTTGCTGACAACTGTCCTGCCCTTAAATAACACACACCTGTTTTGGGTTTACTGGTTTCAAGAAGCACTGTCTGATGTGAACCATGCCTCGCAGAAAAGAGCTCTCAGAAGACCTACGATCAAGAATTGTTGACTTGCATGAAGCAGAAAAGGGTTACAAAAGTATCTCCAAAAGCCTTGATGTTCATGTGTCCACGGTAAGACAGACTGTCTACAAATGGAGAAAGTTTAGCACTGTTGCTACTCTCCCTAGGCGTGGTCGTCCTGTAAAAATGACTGCAAGAGCACAGCGCAGAATGCTGCATGAGGTAAAGAAGAATCCCAGAGTGTCAGCTAAAGACCTACAGAAATCTCTGGCACATGCTAACATTTTTGTTGACACATCTACAATAAGGAAAACATTAAACAAGAATGGATTACATGGGAGGACACCACGGAGGAAGCCATTGCTGTCCAAAAAGAATATTGCAGCACGTTTGAAGTTTGCAAAAGAGCACCTGGATGTTCCACAGCACTACTGGCAAAATATACTGTGGACAGATGAAACCAAGATTGAGTTGTTTGGGAAGAACACACAACACTATGTGTGGAGAAAAAAAGGCACAGCACACCAACATCAAAACCTCATCCCCACTGTGAAACATGGCGGAGGGAGCATCATGGTTTGGGGCTGCTTTGCTGCGGATTGTTGTCATTGATGGGAAAATGAATTCCAGAGTTTATCAAGACATTTTGCAGGAAAACGTATGACCATCTGTCCGCCAACTGAAGCTCCGCAGAGGATGGGTGATGCAACAGGACAATGACCCAAAGCATACAAGTAATTCAACAAAACAATGGCTGCAACAGCACAGAATACGCCTTCCGGAGTGGCCCAGTCAGAGTCCTGACCTCAACCCGGTTGAAATGCTGTGGCATGACCTTAAGAGAGCGATTCACACCAGACATCCCAAGAATATTGCTACACTGAAACAGTTTTGTGAAGAGGAGTGGTCCAAAATGACTCCAGATCATTGTGCAGGTCTGATCTGCAACTACAGGAAATGTTTGGTTGAGGTTATTGCTGCCAAAGGAGGGTCAACCAGTTATTAAGTCCAAAGGTTCACATACTTTTTCCTCCCTGCACTGTGAATGTTTACATTTTATGTGCAATTAAACCATGGCAACATCTAATGTTTGTGTAGTATTATGTTCAGCAGACTGTGTTCTTCTATTGTTGTGACTTGGATGACGTTCAGAGCACATTTTATGCCCAATTTATGAAAAACTCCACGTAATCCCAAGGGGTTCACATACTTTTTCTTGCAACTGTATATAGATATCAGATATAAGACCTGATCACTTGTTTAGCACAAATAATATCGACTATTTAATAAGTCAGATTTGCATGTTAATAATACTTTACGTAAGTGCTTTTGTAACAAGAACATGGTGAAACCATCTGGATTGGCAACCTTGCAACTTGCTGTGTTGAACGTTTATATATCAGTTTCATATCTTGTGACCTAATTTTCCCAAATTCTCTGTTTACTGCTCTAGTAATTACAGGCTATTGGAATAAATTAGCCTTCAGGAATGACAAGAACACATTTTCAACCTGCTAATTAGGGAACTGAGTTTACATAGCTCTTCCAACTGAAATGTTCTTACCAATTTTAAAATATTACCTTCAATAATCCCAATTTGAGAATTGCTTGGTGTATTGGGATGGAGTTTTAGGCACATTTATGGTATGGATTTGGTAAATTTGAGAAATACTTCATACTCTACCATATAAGCTATTGTTATGAGGTGACAGAAAGAGGTAGATACTTGTCAGTGGCATGTTGCAATTCTTTCCAAAATAAGTGTTGAAACCGTTCAAAAAGGACACTTTCATTCCATTACAATTGATGCCTGTAAAAGGTCTCATTTATTCAGAGCATGGTATATCTAGTAGTAGGTTGTCACATTAATATGAGCCTTGTTTTGTAGTGTTGAAGATGTTTCTAAGCTTACCCAAGCTGATTTTGTAATCATTTTTTTAAAAGAGAGAGAGAGAGAGGGGAGAGAGAGGAGAGAGAGAGAGAGATATGTAGGTCTTCATCTCAACAAATAGATTGACACCATCAATCACCCACATATAGTGCAATTTTAACATTTCTGCTATGGTGATTTGATAACAATTTACATATTCAGCAATATAAATCAAAGGATAACAACCTATTTCAGACTTTCCAACATCATATTATTGAATTATGTAATTAGAACAGGGTGTCTTCACAAACTTTTACACCTTCACCTATTATTGGACATTCAAATATCTGTCTTGACACATTCCATGGTGATTGGATAATTTGACATGTGTCTTTACAAATCAAGTCCAACTGAATGTGACAAACTACTACTACTACTACTACGACTAGATACTACAATATTTAACCTTTTGTCACTTGAAACTGGGTGATAAATTACTATGGGTGAGAGTTGATGGAAATCTACAAAATCTACTCTAGAAAAAGTGGATTTTATTTAATTTTAAAAGGGAACTTCAAGTGGCTGTAAAAGTAAAAAGTTTTTTTATGCGTTCTTTGCATTAAGGTAAAAAACACCTTCCAAAACCAGTACCCCCAGCCCCCCCTTAAACACTTATCCTGTATCGATTGAGTGCTGTGCCCAGCTTCTGTTCTTCTCCCCTATTACAAGCTTGGCTGCGAGCAGCAAGCAGCGGAAAACCAATGGCTCAGATGAAATGTTTGTTATTAAGAAATTTGATGTATCTGAATTTTCGAATACAACAGTAAAGAATTTAAATAAATCCAAAATAAACATTTATGAAAAAACAAAATTTGTTTGTTTCATTTGGATGTTAGAGGCATCTGAATGAAACGAATGGTTCAAATTCATTCAATAATAGTTGGTTGTTAACCTCTTCACAAATGTGCGGCCTCCCGGCGTCTGGGCCTAGACGCTGAGCGGCCACACATTTGCGTACAATTAACAAAAAACATATGTGCTGAGAGCGCACACCCTGTGCTCTCCCAGCACACATGTCCGGTACTCACGGAAAGGTCCCGGTCTGCTCTTTCGATCGGGACCTTTCCCGATCATGTTACCGCCGTGATGACGCATCACAGCGGTCACATGATCCCTAAACTCCGCCCCGCCCGTCCCGCCTCCAGGATTCTGAAACTCTTAAAGGGCCGGGAGGCGCCGGCAGGGTGGGGTTAAGGAGCGGGGTGGCCTGCAGGTTGCCGCATCCTTCATGGCCATGACAGCGTTCCCCGCTGACAGCAAAGTATAAACAAACCAGTACTGGCATTAACATTTAAAAAAAAAAAACAGCATGGGGGTCCCCCCTCAAACCATAGGGGACTCTGCAGGGGTCTGCAGGCAGGGTGCTTATTGGAATATGGAAGCTTTCTTTAACAAGAGGTCCCCTGGAGCCCAGCTACCCCCCATTGTACCCCTACTCATTCACCAAAAAAAGTGTCAAAAATAAATAAAAACACAGAGACAGTTTTTGACAAGTCCATTATTACAAAACAAACAAACAAAAAAAAAAAAAACAAACAATGTCCCTTGAGTCAATCATGGTGAACACTGCCACTGCTGACCCTAAAAGAAAATAAAGTTGAGCACTGCCCCCGTCGCTTGCCTTCTGGCATCTGACATGTCTGGTTCCCACCAATGGTAAATAAACAAAGGGGAAGGGTCACCAGTGACAGAGGGTGACCCCACCCCTTTGTTTATTAGTTTTAGCTAGGCACCTGCCAACTGACAGCTCTGGTTCCCAGTGCAGACGGTAAATAAACAAACAGACAGGTCACCTGTCACCTGATGACCCCGCCCCTTTGTTTATTTACCATTGGTGGGAACCGAAGATGTCAGACACTGAGAGGTAAGCGGAGCTCTTCTTTTTTCGGGTCAGTAGTGGAGGTGGTGACTGAAGCTGGATTTACTTCGGGTGACATTGTTTTTGTTTTTACAACCACTTTGAGGCAAGCAGCTAAATATACAGATGACATACATACCAGGGAGTATAAAAAACGAATGCCGGTTATTTCATATCTACTGTTCATGTGAACGTATAATGATATATATCATACATATAGTTCAACTCAATCATTGCATGATTCTGTTTTTCAGATTGTGCCAAGTGAATCATGAATGAGAGGCTGAAGCAAAGAGCAGTAATTGAGCTTCTGACAAAGAGGGTTGTTTGGCTGTTGAGATCTATACACGCTTGAAGAATGTGTATGGTGATGCAATAATTGGTGTGAGCAATGTTAGGCACTGGATAAAGACATTTAAAAGGGAGAAACTGAAATTGTTGACAAGCCCAGGAGTGGACGCCCATCAACTTCAGACAAAAATGGAAAACTACAGCAGGGTAGATGAGCTCATTCAAGGAGAAAGACGCATCGGGGATGACCGAGCCATCTTTCTCATGGACTTTTTGGATAAAGGCACAACAGCCAACAATGAAACCTACATTGGGACACTTTAAAAGCTGAATCAAAAAGCTTAATTATTTAAAGCAAGCTAACACATATTACAATCCAATTGTACAATCTCCTTTAGATAGTGTAGTAATCATTCCTCTGACCTGTAGAAGTTCTTTTCATTTAACCAGGTGTGTCAGAGAGGTTGAGTTTGTTCTTGGAGTCGAGGTGTAGAACGGTGAGCCCAAATTACCAAGCGGTTCCTTCAGGGGTAGCACTAAACTTCTGTGGGGCCATCTCCAGATCCTGAGCAGTGGTCTACATGGCCTTTTTGTGGGCTTTATCCTGAGCCTGCAAAATGCTTTCTCTGAGACTATTATGGGGTAATCCTTTTGAATTGGGTGCACACAGGCACTTGCAGTGGCAATGGAGATTTTGGCTTCAGGTTATAAACAGTTGTCAGATTGAGGTAGATATAGACTCAGGCATATCGAAGTGTGCTAGGCAAGCTGGAGAAGTGTACTTTATCCAGAAGTGCACTTACCCTTTAACGATTTGTTTTGGATCGGCTGGCACAGAAGTAGATATGCTGTTAGGGTTTTATGCCTACGTTTGTACCTGTTGGTGAGGTTTCACATAACTTTGCTTTAGTAACACCTTATCACACCCTGAATGGGACAAAAAATCTCTCCAATGGGGATGGAGACAACAATAAAAGTTGATAAAGGCAAACTGCGAAACGTATTACTTTTTCTTGACTTCTTTGTCCACTGCATAAATGTGCCCAAATAGTTTGTTCTTCATCAATCTGTCTTCTCCTTTAACCTGGTTATGGGAATACTGTACATTAACATGTTACTTAATATAATAAGTATGTTTAGCTGTAGTGTGCTTTGCTTGGGAACTCAAGAACATAATGAATGCTCTTATGAATGCTAGACTTCATTGTAAAATGACTACTTATTTCTCTTTCCCTCTTTGTTGTCTTTTGTTTTGGCAAGGATATTTTGCACTAAACTAAATGCAGTTACAGTAGCTACAACTATATTTTTCCTTAATTTTAAACATATGTTCTAAATTAAAATTAAAAACACACACAAAATGGGGGGGATTTACTAAAACTGGAGCACTCAGAATCTGGTGCAGCTGTGCATGGTAGCCAATCAGCTTCTAACTTCAACTTGTTCAATTAAGCTTTGGCAATAAAACCTGCAAGCTGATTGGATTCTTGGTAGAGCTGCACCAGATCTTGCACTCTCCAGTTTTAGTAAATGACTCCCAATGTCACTGCAAATTTCCCTGTGTTTGGCTAATACCACAGTGAAGATACTTTTCTCTTGTAAGCTGATTCTTATTTTTCTGAAGGGAAGGGTGGGGAAGGCGGTAAGTAGTAGGACGTGTACTAGGGTGGTGGTTGGAAGGGCATTAGACGTGTATGCTGGGCTGGGGGGGGGTTGGTTAGGAAGGTGACATATAAGCATAAGTGCTGGTTGACAGGGAGGAGGACACAGAGGGGTTGGTAGGGAGAAGAAAATGAGTGCTGAGGGGGGTTGTTGGTAAGAAGGAGGACATGTGTATGGGGTGGTTGGTAAGGCAGACAGCATGTGTGCTGGGTAAGGGGTTGGTTAAGAGGAGGATATGTGTGTTGGGCAGAGGATTTGGTAGGGAGGAGGATATGTGTACTGGAGAAGGAAAAGGTTTTTTTTTTTTTTAGCAGAGGGACATTTGTGCTTGGGTGTTGCTAGAGAAGGAGGAGATTTGTTCTGAGGGGATTTTTCTAGAAAAGGGGAGACCTGGGTTTTTTGTCAGGCTGATGTCCTTAGCCTCCCTTCACAGTGGCAAATCGGCATTTAACTGCCATCACTGTTCCAGCATCCCAGCAACTAAGGTTGCTGAGTAGCGGTCTGACATCGGTCAGAGGGTGAACTATCTAACTTTAGAGTAGTAAAAACAAGCAATTTTCTGTTCTGTGCATCAAATTCATTTGAAGTCCCATTCCAAAATCATTATGATTTCTGCCTGTTTTTTTTTAGAAGAGAAAGAAGCCAATTAAAGTTTTGCCCAGGGCCCACCAATGTGCTAAAGTGGCACTAACAGCAGCCAATTCAGGTGTATAACCTAGCTGATGCTTTAACAAGTATGTCAAACGAAAACTAACAGGTAAGAGCTACCACTAGATTTTTGTCCATTACCAATTGCCATGTTATATTCAACTTTGTTATGCGCATGGTTGTCATCTGTTACCTGCTCACTCTGGAATCTCCTTAGGATTTTATAAAATGATAGCAGGTGAATGAACTTACAAAGTCCATACATATCTGAGATATAATTTCATTGTGAAAATACCCTTTAGTCATATAAGCTTATGGACATTTGTAAAAGATTGGGATACTCCTAGATAGGGCAACACTTGTGGACAGCATTTGTACAAAAGACATTTGGAAACACAAATTGGTTCAACAAGGTGAATCTTAAAAGACTGTTAATAAATTCTAAAATGTAGTTTTTAGTGCTCTTTAGTCATCTTCCATATTTTAATTGTAATCCATTTTTTATGCAAGCAAATTCATACATTAAAATATGTTTTTTTAATCCAGTTTGGAAAATGTGCAATATTTTTGCATTTTTGTTACTGATCCCTAATGTACACTATATTGCCAAAAGTATTGGTCGGCCTGCCTTTTAACACACACATGAACTTTAATGGCATCCCAGTCTTAGTCCATAGGGTTCAATATTGAGTTGGCCCACCCTTTGCAGCTATAACAGCTTCAACTCTTCTGGGAAGGCTGTCCACAAGGTTTAAGAGGGTGTCTATGGGAAGGTTTGACCATTCTTCCAGAAGCACATTTGTGAGATCAGGCACTGATGTCGGACGAGAAGGCCTGGCTTACAAAAATCATCCCAAAGCTGTTCTATCTGGTTGAGGTCAGGACTCTGTGCAGGCTAGTCAAGTTCCTCCACCCCAAACTCATTCATCCATGTCTTTATGGACCTTGCTTTCTGCATTGTGTGCAGTCATGTTGGTCCAGGAAGGGGCCATCCCCAAATTCTTCGCACAAAGTAGGGAGCATGAAATTGTCCAAAATGTCTTGGTATACCCTTCACTGGAGCTAAGGGGCCAAGCCCAACCCCTGAAAAACAACCCCACACCATAATCCCCCCTCCACCAAACTTTACACTTGGCACAATGCAGTCAGGCAAGTACTGTTCTCCTGGCAACCGCTAAACCCAGACATGTCCATCGAATTGCCAGACAGAGAAGCGTGATTAGTCACTCCAGAGAACATGTCTCCACTGCTCTAGAGTCCAGTGTTGGCGTGTAGAGATGAGCGAATCGAACCAGGCGAACCGGAATTCGAGTCGAATTTCAGGAAATATTCGATTCGCGTCGAATCCGAAATTTTGCCTACTTCGGGTGCGCGAATCGAACATTTCCCGATCAGCCGGTAAAAGTGTCCCTGCAGTGAGCTCCGCTATTTCTGACAGTTCTCTGACAGAAGGAACACATGTTTAGCGGTTGAAACATTGTATCTATTAGTTTACATTTAGGATACAGATGTTTCAACCGCTGTACATGTGAAGAAGCTGTGAGAGAACTGTCAGAAATAGAGGAACTCTGCACATACACTTTTTGCCGGCTTGGAATTATTCTTCTTTTCATCCTACTTCTTCTTCTTCTTCATCCTCATCCTCAGAAGAAGAGGATGAGGATGAGGATGAAGAAGAAGAAGAAGAAGAAGTAGGATGAAAAGAAGATTTATTCCAAGCCGGCAAAAAGTGTATGTGCAGAGTTCCTCTATTTCTGACAGTTCTCTGACAGCTTCTTCACATGTACAGCGGTTGAAACATCTGTATCCTAAATGGAAACTAATAGATACAATTTGTATCTATTAGTTTCCATTTAGGATACAGATGTTTCAACCGCTGTACATGTGAAGAAGCTGTCAGAGAACTGTCAGAAATAGAGGAACTCTGCACATACACTTTTTGCCGGCTTGGAATTATTCTTCTTTTCATCCTACTTCTTCTTCTTCTTCTTCTTCTTCTTCTTCATCCTCATCCTCATCCTCTTCTTCTGAGGATGAGGATGAAGAAGAAGAAGAAGAAGTAGGATGAAAAGAAGAATAATTCCAAGCCGGCAAAAAGTGTATGTGCAGAGTTCCTCTATTCTGCAGATACACTTAGAGGAGCTCTGCAGATACACTTAGAGGAGCTCTGCACATACACTTTTTGCCTGTTTGGAATTAATCTTATTTTCATCCTACTTCTTCTTCTTCTTCTTCTTCTTCATCCTCATCCTCATCCTCAGAAGAAGAAGAAGAGGATGAAGAAGAAGAAGAAGAAGAAGAAGTAGGATGAAAATAAGAATAATTGCAAGCCGGCAAAAAGTGTATGTGCAGAGTTCCTCTATTCTGCAGATACACTTAGAGGAGCTCTGCAGATACACTTAGAGGAGCTCTGCACATACACTTTTTGCCGGCTTGGAATTAATCTTATTTTCATCCTACTTCTTCTTCTTCTTCTTCATCCTCATCCTCAGAAGAAGAAGAAGAGGATGAGGATGAAGAAGAAGTAGGATGAAAATAAGAATAATTCCAAGCTGGCAAAAAGTGTATGTGCAGAGTTCCTCTATTCTGCAGATACACTTAGAGGAGCTCTGCAGATACACTTAGAGGAGCTCTGCACATACACTTTTTGCCGGCTTGGAATTAATCTTATTTTTATCCTACTTCTTCTTCTTCTTCATCCTCATCCTCAGAAGAAGAAGAAGAGGATGAGGATGAAGAAGAAGTAGGATGAAAATAAGAATAATTCCAAGCCGGCAAAAAGTGTATGTGCAGAGTTCCTCTATTCTGCAGATACACTTAGAGGAGCTCTGCAGATACACTTAGAGGAGCTCTGCACATACACTTTTTGCCGGCTTGGAATTAATCTTATTTTCATCCTACTTCTTCTTCTTCTTCTTCTTCATCCTCATCCTCATCCTCAGAAGAAGAAGAAGAGGATGAGGATGAGGATGAAGAAGAAGAAGAAGAAGAAGTAGGATGAAAATAAGAATAATTCCAAGCCGGCAAAAAGTGTATGTGCAGAGCTCCTCTAAATGTATCTGCAGAGCTCCTCTAAATGTATCTGCAGAATAGAGGAACTCTGCACATACACTTTTTGCCGGAAACCGCTGTATGGAGGGAATGTCCCAGAACTGTCAGAAATAGACTATTTCTGACAGTTCTGGGACATTCACTCCATACAGTGGTTTCAACCGCTGTATGGAGGGAATGTCATAGAACTGTCAGAAATAGACTATTAATGACAGTTCTGGGACTGTCCTTCCATACAGCGGTTGAAACATTGTATCTATTTGTTTCCATAAATGGATCCATTTATGGAAACAAATAGATACAATGTTTCAACCGCTGTATGGAAGGAATGTCCCAGAACTGTCATAAATAGTCTATTTCTGACAGTTTTATGACATTCCCTCCATACAGCGGTTGAAACCGCTGTATGGAGTGAATGTCCCAGAACTGTCAGAAATAGACAGAAACTGTCACAGAACTGTCCTTCTTCTCATCCTTCTCCTTCTTCTCATCCTTCTTCTCATCCTTCTTCTCATCCTTCTCCTTCTTCTCATCCTTCTCCTTCTCCTTCTTCTCATCCTTCTCCTTCTTCTCATCCTTCTTCTCATCCTTCTCCTTCTTCTCATCCTTCTCCTTCTCCTTCTTCTCATCCTTCTCCTTCTTCTCATCCTTCTCCTTCTCCATCTTCTCATCCTTCTCCTTTTCCTTCTTCTCATCCTTCTCCTTCTGCTTCTCCTTCTCCTTCTTCTCATCCTTCTCCTTCTTCTCATCCTTCTCCTTCTTCTCATCCTTCTCCTTCTCCTTCTTCTCATCCTTCTCCTTCTTCTCATCCTTCTCCTTCTCCTTCTTCTCATCCTTCTCCTTCTCCTCATCCTTCTCCTTCTTCTCATCCTTCTCCTTCTCCTTCTTCTCATCCTTCTCCTTCTCCTTCTTCTCATCCTTCTCCATCTTCTCATCCTTCTCCTTCTCCTTCTTCTCATCCTTCTCCTTCTCCTTCTTCTCATCCTTCTCCTTCTTTGCATCCTTCTCCTTCTTCTCATCCTTCTCCTTCTCCTCATCCTTCTCCTTCTCCTTCTTCTCATCCTTCTCCTTCTCCTTCTTCTCATCCTTCTCCTTCTCCTTCTTCTCATCCTTCTCCTCATCCTTCTCCTTCTTCTCATCCTTCTCCTTCTTCTCATCCTTCTCCTTCTCCTTCTTCTCATCCTTCTCCTTCTTCTCATCCTTCTCCTTCTCCTTCTTCTCATCCTTCTCCTTCTCCTTCTTCTCATCCTTCTCCTTCTTCTCATCCTTCTCCTTCTCCTTCTTCTCATCCTTCTCCTTCTTCTCATCCTTCTCCTTCTTCTCATCCTTCTCCTTCTTCTCATCCTTCTCCTTCTTCTCATCCTTCTCCTTCTCCTCATCCTTCTCCTTCTCCTTCTTCTCATCCTTCTCCATCTTCTCATCCTTCTCCTTCTTCTCATCCTTCTCCTTCTCCTTCTTCTCATCCTTCTCCTTCTCCATCTTCTCATCCTTCTCCTTTTCCTTCTTCTCATCCTTCTCCTTCTGCTTCTCCTTCTCCTTCTTCTCATCCTTCTCCTTCTTCTCATCCTTCTCCTTCTTCTCATCCTTCTCCTTCTCCTTCTTCTCATCCTTCTCCTTCTTCTCATCCTTCTCCTTCTCCTTCTTCTCATCCTTCTCCTTCTTCTCATCCTTCTCCTTCTCCTCATCCTTCTCCTTCTCCTTCTTCTCATCCTTCTCCTTCTTCTCATCCTTCTCCTTCTCCTTCTTCTCATCCTTCTCCTTCTCCATCTTCTCATCCTTCTCCTTCTCCTTCTTCTCATCCTTCTCCTTCTCCTTCTTCTCATCCTTCTCCTTCTTCTCATCCTTCTCCTTCTTCTCATCCTTCTCCTTCTCCTCATCCTTCTCCTTCTCCTTCTTCTCATCCTTCTCCTTCTTCTCATCCTTCTCCTTCTCCTTCTTCTCATCCTTCTCCTTCTCCTTCTTCTCATCCTTCTCCTCATCCTTCTCCTTCTCCTTCTTCTCATCCTTCTCCTTCTCCTTCTTCTCATCCTTCTCCTTCTCCTTCTTCTCATCCTTCTCCTTCTTCTCATCCTTCTCCTTCTCCTTCTTCTCATCCTTCTCCTTCTCCTTTTCCTTCTTCTCATCCTTCTCCTTCTCATCCTTCTCCTTCTTCTCATCCTTCTCCTTCTCCTTCTTCTCATCCTTCTCCTTCTCCTTCTTCTCATCCTTCTCCTTCTTCTCATCCTTCTCCTTCTTCTCATCCTTCTCCTTCTTCTCATCCTTCTCCTTCTTCTCATCCTTCTCCTTCTCCTTCTTCTCATCCTTCTCCTTCTTCTCATCCTTCTCCTTCTCCTCATCCTTCTCCTTTTCCTTCTTCTCATCCTTCTCCTTCTCCATCTTCTCATCCTTCTCCTTCTCCTTCTTCTCATCCTTCTCCTTCTCCTTCTTCTCATCCTTCTCCTTCTCCTTCTTCTCATCCTTCTCCTTCTCCTTCTTCTCATCCTTCTCCTTCTTCTCATCCTTCTCCTTCTTCTCATCCTTCTCCTTCTCCTCATCCTTCTCCTTCTTCTCATCCTTCTCCTTCTTCTCATCCTTCTCCTTCTCCTTCTTCTCATCCTTCTCCTTCTCCATCTTCTCATCCTTCTCCTTCTTCTCATCCTTCTCCTTCTTCTCATCCTTCTCCTTCTCCTTCTTCTCATCCTTCTCCTTCTCCTTCTTCTCATCCTTCTCCTTCTCCTTCTTCTCATCCTTCTCCTTCTTCTCATCCTTCTCCTTCTCCTTCTTCTCATCCTTCTCCTTCTCCTTCTTCTCATCCTTCTCCTTCTTCTCATCCTTCTCCTTCTTCTCATCCTTCTCCTTCTTCTCATCCTTCTCCTTCTCCTTCTTCTCATCCTTCTCCTTCTCCTTCTTCCCATCCTTCTCCTTCTCCTTCTTCTCATCCTTCTCCTTCTCCTTCTCCTTCTCCTTCCTCATCTCCAAGGGCATTTAAATTAAAGGTACAGTGTTCTGCACTAATTTAAAGGCTCTCTGAAGCCTAGAAACCCTTTTTATAAGTCATCTTCGTAGCGAAGAAATTCGCATCGAATCGAATTTCACACTGGAATTCGCCGAATCAGCCGAATTGAATTTTTGAGAAATTCGCTTATCTCTATTGGCGTGCTTTACACCATTACACCATTGCATCCGATGCTTTGCATTGCACTTGGTGATGTAAGGCTTGGATGCAGCTGCTTGGCCATGAAAATCCATTCCATGAAGCTCTCTATGCACTGTTGTGCTAATATGAAGGCCACATGAAGTTTGGAGGTCTTTAGCTATTGACAGACAGTTGGTGACTTCTGCACACTGTGCACTTCAGCATGCGCTGCCACCACGCTCTGTCATTTTTCTTGGCCTACCACTTTGTGGCTGAGGGTGCTGTTGTTCCCAGCTGCTTCCATTTTGTTATAATACCACTAACAGTTGACCGTGGAATATTTAGTAGCAAGGAAATCTCATGGATAGACTTATTGTACAGGCGGCAACCTATCCCAGTACCACGCTTGAATTCATTGAGCTCCTGAGAGCGACCCAATCTTTCACAAATGTTTATAGAAGCAGTCTGCATGCCTAGGTGCTTGATTTTATACACCTGTGGCCATGGAGGTTATTGGAATACCTGAATCCAATGGTATGGTGTCCCGATACTTTTGGCAATATAGTGTATCTTGGGGCAGTCCCAAAATTCAGATATGGTCTGTCAGTATTTTTTTTAATCCAAAAGAGTTTTTCTTAATATCAGAACAAGCATAAAGTAACAATATCAATACTGGCAAAGAGGTGCATCTATGTTACACATATTCCTTTAAATAGATAAAACAAGATCTCCAGAATATAGCATACACAGAAGGAATGCATTACATAGAATATTGGTATGTTATCAAACTGCTGAAAACAAATTACACGAGAAGCCTAATCACAGACTGTTCACAGGAATATGTACATAATAATATGGCAAAGCCCATATAAATAGAGTATAATTGGTTGAGAAACTAAGAAAACCAAAAGTATCATGTGTTGTCTTAAGTATCAAGATATTTGGATATTAGTAGTACCCTTAGACTTAACAGATCACATTGGAGTATATGGCACTCCAGTCTGAGTACTTTTAACCTAAATACATAAGAGCCACAGTTCAAAATTATATAGGAGCTGCATCTAATGGGCAGCAAGTAGAAGATTTTGCCCGCTACACACCACAAATTAAAATGTCTCAAAAATTTTTCAAGGTAGGTAGAAAGGAATGCCTGATATCCAGTGAATGCAAGTTATAAAGTGAGTTTGTAATTGCTTATTGAAAGTAGCAAAAAGTAATGAAGCCAATGCATTTTGGGGAAAAAGACTTTCCCTTCCTCGGGGCTATTGGACAAACAGAAGTGTTTAGAAAAATGTTTATATAGAGAAATATGAATGTGTAGAATGAAAAAGTGGCAGCTGAAAACATCATTTAAATAACTGCATGCAAAAACATCTTACAAAAAAGCATGTAGAATAAAGCATTTGGAAACTATCGATAAAAACATGCATGCATATACTGTATATTACATAATATTCGAATATTGATACAAATAAAACTAAAAAAAGATAAGAACCAAAATAAAATAAAAAATAAAATAGATAAATAAGCCTGTTTACAAACTGGCATCCTATTTTTTTGTAAAATGTTATTTAAGTGATATTTTCTACCACCACTTTTCCATTTCTACATATTTATATTTTTCTATATACAGTATATGTTTTTGTACGCTTATCTGTTTGTCCAAGAGCCCTGAGGATGGGGGAGTCTTTGTTCCCCCCTGAAACTCATTGGCCTGTTTATTTTTTGCTGCTCTGAATAAATTATAACAAACTCACCTTCCAACATGCATTCACTGGATATAGAGCATTCCTTTCCTACCTTTACAAATACATGCTTAAACAATCCCAGGGCCGTACCCAGAGGTAACAGCCCAAGCCCCCTAAAAGGGCTCACCACCACCTTCTTTTTAAGTTGGGCAGAAATTATTGAAAGGGAATTCTTCTAACTTCCCCATCATCACCTACTCATTGACCAATGACTGATTGGGTCAGAACTGTGTGATCCCCAACCCTAATGATCAAATTTTTTGAGGCACCCTCTGTGATCATAGATTATTCTCCACTTTCCATTGTTGTAAGGTAGGCATCCCAGTTTTAATCCATACCTTAGCTATCAGCTTCTTGGCAGTAAAGAAGATCATATACAAAAAAGGTGAACAGATAAATGTTTAATTCTAAAGACTCTTGAGGACCCAGCAGATGTAGCTGAGGGTCTAGTTGTACCGGGAAAACCATGACTTCATACAAAAAAGGTATAATTTGCTTCCAGTAAGTCTGTATCTGTGGGCAGGTAGAAAAAGGAGCCAGGATTCTTAACACTTAGGGTATAAAGGGTTATAACACAGTCTGTCTGTCAGTATTTAACTCTAACTATGCTTGGAAACTTTTCATTATATTTAATGAGCTGTAGAAGGGAAAGCTCTAATTTGACCCACCCCGTGCTTTATGGGAATGTAATAAAGTCCAGATACTTGCATTAGAAAGCACTTTATTTTCAGAAGCCTGTAATTACTCCTGCAACTGTAATGACTAGATTTACTAACAAAAGAAATAGGGCAAATAGAGTGCAGCACACAGGGGCATCCACAGAAAAGACAAGATATTTTATATGGGGGTCGTGTACACATCTGAGAAAATTGCAGTGATTTTATTAGTGAACATTTCTTCTTTTATGGATCTGAAAGTAAGTGTATTGCTGGGTACATGTACACAGCTGTGTAAAGATAAACCCGTCTGCATAGGGGCAGTATAGTGGCTAAATGGTTAGCACTTCCTCCTGGCAGTACTAGGGGTCATTGGTTCGAATCCCAGCCACAGCACCACCTGCCTGGAGTTTGCATGTTCTCCCTGTGCCTGCGTGGGTTTCCTCCGGGTACTCCGGTTTCCTCCCACACTCCAAAGACATGCTGGTAGGTTAATTGGATCCTGTCTAAATTGGCCCTAATATGTGTATGTATGAATGTAAGTTAGGGACCTTAGATTGTACACCCCTTGAGGGTTAGGGACTGATGTGAATGTACAATATGTATATGTAAATTGCTGCGTAAATTGATGGCGCTATATAAGTACCTGAAATAAATAAATAAATATAGACAGTATTATATGCTGCATGCATGTAAATGTTTGTAATAACATTCATTTGTGTACAGCATACAGTGCAAATGTACACTACTGGAGTAAAGGAACCGACCTGCATCCCAGGAATGGGTGGAAATAGTTGCCTGCATCCTAGCAAGGGAGGACACAAGGCGGCAATAGTTGCCTGCATCCTAGCAACTGGGGATGCTAGGTGCCAACAGCCACCTGTGTACTAGCAAGAGAGGATGCTAAGTGGCAACAGCCACCTGCATCCTAGCAACAAAGAATGCTAGGCAGCAATCACTACCTGGGTCTAGTAACCAAAAGACTGTATTAACGCTGTGAAAATGTAAACATTGCTCAAAGTTTCATAAGTACAATGCACAGAGTACTTTTTACACAAGATTTTTTTATACAGTCAGGTGCATGTTCCCTAAAAGCAAGGTTTGCTTGCACCTGACTTGAAGTGTCCCTTTATCAAATGTGTGACAGTGTGTGTTGAATATCAGGACTCCTCTCATTATATACTGTGTATTTATATACAATATGTATATATATATATATATATATATATATACAAAAGCTTTGGGCTGGGTAGCAAACACAATCAACTAGTCATTTGATAATAGGGAAATTTCTGTGGAGTAAATAAAGAGTACCATGTAAAAGAAAAACAGTGCATGTGGATGAAGTGGGTTGTCCCTTTGTGCTAGTGGCTGGTATAATTTCTCCCTTTGCACTCACTACATTCTTTTTACATTTTTTAAAGCGAACCATGTGCTTTGTAATGCTTCATTGACTGGTAAGTATGGTAAAAGGTGGGTATAGTAAAAACTTCTTAACCACTTCAATGCCGGGCACTTTTACCCCCTTCCTGCCCAGGCTAATTTTCAGGTTTCAGCACTCTCACACTTTGAATGACAATTGTGCGGTCATGCAACACTGTACCCAAACTGAAATTTTATAATTTTGTTTACACAACTAGAGCTTTCTTTTGGTGGTATATAATCACCGCTGGGGTTTTTATTTTTTACCAAATCCTGGTTCAATGACCGTGGGATTACTGTGCTTGATTGGCCAGCAAACTCGCTTGACCTGAACCCCATAGAGAATCTATGGGGCATTACCAAGAGAAAGATGAGAGACATGAGACCGAACAATGCAGAAGAGCTGAAGGCCACTATTGAAGCATCCTGGTCTTCCATAACATCTCAGCAGTGCCACAGGCTGATAGCTTCCATGCCACGCCGCATTGAGGCAGTAATTGCTGCAAAAGGGGCCCAAACCAAGTACTGAGTACATATGCATGCTTATACTTTTCAGAGGTCTGATATTGTTCTATGTACAATCCTTGTTTTATTGATTGCATGTAATATTCTAATTTTCTGAGATTGTGGATTTGGGGTTTTCATGAGCTGTAAGCCATAATCATCACAATTATGACAAATCACGGCTTGAACTATCTTGCTTTGCATGTAATGAGTCTATCTCATATATTAGTTTCACCTTTTAAATTGCATTACTGAAATAAATTAACTTTTGCACGATATTCTAATTTTTCGAGTTTCACCTGTACATTTGAAAATCGATCAATCCTAAAGTACTGACAGCCAATCTAATTTCTTGAGGCCCAAGAATGTCAGAACAGTACAGATATCCCCAAATGACCCCTTTTTGCAAAGTAGACAGTCCGACGTATTTCACAAGAGGCATGGCGAGTTTTTTGAAGTTGTAATTTTTTGGTCATAATTTTTCAGAAAATGAAGAAATTTAAAAAAAAAAAGGCTAATCACATGACACAGATGGGCTGTGATTGCACAGCCTGTGCATGTGATTTCTGTGACCATTCACAGCTAGACACACTTCTATATAATAGATGGCATGAAAGGAAGCCATCCATTGTATACAACTGTCATGTGGCCTGCTGTGATTGGTCACAGCAGGTCATATGGTAATGGCAACGGGGCTGATACAGAGATATGTCATCGTCCGTATCCGAGGTACATGGCCGGTGACAGATCTCACCACAGCGCAACCTGCAGGCATGCACAATGCACGTTCCGGGAGAGACGCCATATGGAGGGAGAGAAGTGTTTGCCCGGCCGCCATTTGGTCATAGGCTGGGCGGCAACTGGTTAAAGCACATGGCTTATTGTGAGGTGGCATTCATCTGTCCCTTCGCCAACTCTTCTACTTTCTGCCTTCATCCATTCACATAATGCCTTGTATTCTGTGAAAGGAATGCACGATTTTTTATCAATGGTGGAGAGTGGGTAGCCCACTTTGAGAATTGGTCCAGAGCTGCAACTGTTTCAGTGTTTCAGTGCCAGATGTTCCACACTTTCAGTCGTGTACAGGATTAATGACAGTAGGAGTTTTAGTGAAATAATGAACGCAACAGCATCCAAATATGGGACAACAATTAGTAGATGTATTTTATTTTTACAAAGCAACTGTCAAACTATTATTTTTACCCAGAGTTCAATTTTAAAACCATGTTCAACCCACTGACAAACTCATCAGGGACTGGCTAGCCAACAAACATGCAGAGCCAGCACAGTGATTGACTTGGTTTAGGCATTAGGTGAACTGGAATTTAAATGGCAAAAATTGGTGTTCAAAGGTGGAGTTTATTTGGGTTAGCAACAATATGCCAATAATCAAAGTAGTCAATAAATATGTAGTGTTAGTATCAAGCTATGCTGGTGAGAAATACATTAGTACCAAGCACACTGGTGAGTAAATATGTTAGTACCAAACCACACTATAACATTTGCTCTTACACTAGTGCCAGTTAAGACCAGTCTTGGTCTGTCCTGCCCCTTGATTGGCTTGAAAATGAGGCCTCTCCTCTGTGGTTAATATATTTATGGGAAGGTGCTACATGGTTCGGATAGTAAACACATGGAGTCCAGCTGCAGTAAAACTTGAAACTTGTATTGAATAAAACACCCTGACAAGAGAGTGCCACAAATAACTCAGTTCAATGCAGTCAGATGTGGAGGGGGGGGGGGAGTGCTGACAGCATCTGTTTCGGAGGTAAAAGTGCAGTTTGGCCAGTCTGGTCCCAAGAGGGGATACGTCTTCCAGGTTATCAAGCCCCTAGTCTTTCCCTCCTTGTCAGGAACCATTCCCCACAACTAGTTACTTTCCTTAGCAAGTGGGGTCTCCCCTCCTACATTAGCCACTCACAAAATGTTTGCCAAAACCTGGGGGCAGGGACTTAAATAGACCTTGCTGACCCAAGATGGGCACCAAGGGTCACATATAAAGAGTAAACAGGTGGTGCACACACCTAGTGCATTATCCAAGGTTTATTCAAAGGTATAAAAGACAAAAACATACTCACAGACGAAGCATGTATAAAAAGCTTTTGCATTAAGAAGATGGCCATGACGGCAGGCAAGGTGTTCCAACTGTCAGTGCGGTCAAATGGCTGACGCGTTTCGGGGACGAGTCCCTTTCCTCAGAGCTGCTGACCAGCCTCTTGGACTGGTACAGATGTATAGTGAATAAGGTAGACCGATGGTTAGAACAATGGTCCTGCTGGTGGTAGGAGAAAGGAACTAGTTGCTGGTCAAAGATCATTCTGCAGAGGCACTTGAACAGCTTTCTCATCATGGCGTGAGACAAATAGCCTTGCCTTGTGATCACCACTTGATGGAGCTCCCCAGTCCTGGTGGTGGTGGTGGGGGGATATGATGCAGGAATCATGTTCCCCAGGGATTCTCTGTGCATTGTGGAGCTTAAAGTGACTCTTGTAGAGACAGACTGCTAGAAAGTACCAGATGCGTCAACCAAATTTGAGTAATATTGCTGTTATTTAAGTGCCTGCTCTGATGATCAAAAAGCTTTGAGATGCTTTTATTTCATTACAGGGACTGATATAGCAGGATGAATTGAAAATTAGGCCCTTTTTCTCTAGCAAGAATCTGTGTTGTGGAAAGAGAAGAGGTGTTGTGTTTAAGGGAAATGAGTCGTGGTTGAGGGAATCAGAATAGAAACGACTCTCAAAGGATGAAACACAAGGCCTCCCAAGGTAAATATTGAGACCAAAGGGTAAAGCCGGTTCATATCCTTGGAAGATGGGGCTGTGTTTCAGACACCCTCTTGAAGCGTCTACTGAGTGCTGAATAGCATAGCTTTGGAATTTAACTGCACTTTAACTACACTGCATCTGAGCACAAACCAAAAACGCTGTTTATTTCATTTTTAATATTCAAAGCAAACTCCCCCATCCATCCATGTCTCCATGCTATGCTGTGCTGAGAAACCACCTTGAAAGACACCCCCCCCCAGCATCTTCAGTAAAGGCAGATGTTTCATGTAGCATTTACTCTCTGGAATCAATCTGCCCTAAGCTCAGGCATGCAAGCAGGAAGGTGTGGTTAGCTGAGAACCCCCCTCCCCCCTTCCCCTCCTAAAGACTCCTGGGATATATGACGTCATTTACCTAGGCATGGAGACCAGGAAGTAACTGAACAAATGTAAAAACGAAAAAAGGTTGAAACAAGTAAATATGCTATACTTTCCTATCTACTTACTAATGCTAGCAGCATAATGATTCCAAATAGTTGATTCTTTAGGTTTTTTTTTAAATTATTTAATGGTCATTAACCCCCGAGATAAACAAAAGTCCGGGGAAAGAAAAAATATTAAATATGTTTGGTAGTTTATTCTGCACTGTTAGGCCTCATGCACATTGGGCATCAGAAATGCTACTTTTAGAGGCAGTTGGATTTTTCTTTCTGCCTGTAAACACCCCTCTATGTTAGCCTATGTGTCGATGCACACATTGGCATTTACAGGCATTTATAGGCAGGAGCATTTAGAGGCCGAAAAAAATGACACTTGCGCTTTCAGAAGAGGAGCATTTAAATGGAAAAAACTCAACATTCCTAAACACCTGCAAATGCTTGTAAGCTGACCTAAATGCTATGTGTTTAGTGCTTAAACATTTATTTCAATGGTCGTAATAAATGAATATGCTGGCCAATGCAATGAATAAACCCCCATTCGCTTGACGCGCCTAAAAACGTGTCCAGAATTCAGCTTTAGGCACAATTTTTCATTCATTTTTTTCCTGCCGGGGTAAAGGCAAATGCCCAGTGTTCATGAAGTCTTACATCTCATATTTAAAAACGTCTCACCAAAATGTAAAAACAAATAATCCACATTGAAAGAAGTATTACCAAAAACAAGGTCTTGTTATGGCTCATTTTGTAGCTCTTAAGCTCCTAGTGATGTGAGAAATTGTAAAGGTTCAGAAAAGTGTACTGTTATCCCCTTTCTCTTCATATATGGCCCACCGGCCTTGACATGGAAGTCTCCCACAGTCCCAGAATGTGGCCTTACATATTCTATACAGTACCTATTTTGTGTTTATTTTCCTTATAAACTTGAAAGGGTCTGTAGAAAGGGTTTAGAAATGCTGCTGTAGGAGAAAAAATGTCTTTAGGCATACAATGTGCATGAGGCCGAAAAGAACTGGCAATGTATTTCTTAGAATTGTCGATTTTAGTGCATAAAATCTGTATTTTTCAGTTGTTCTGTGAGTAATGGCATGTTAGAACTTTCTTCTCTTGTCTGGGGATTTACATATTTTGTACATATATTTTATGATTTAGTTAAGCTACTGAAGTCCTTCAAAAATACTGTAGATCTTAATATGGTACATGTTGTACAGAATTTTTACTGTATTCATCATTTAAAACAATTGTTAGACCAATAGCAGTAAAAAAGAGATACAGTATTGCCAGAAGTCCTGTTACAGAACTAGTAAATCTAACACAAACATTTCTCTAGTACAGGGGTATTGAATTAAAATTCAAGGAGGTCCAGTCACTAAAATTTTCTTCTGGCCAAGGTCCGAATCTTATGTTTGTGCTTTGACTCAGAGCGTAGTGACTGTATGTCTATAAAAAAAATGAGAAATATACAATTTTCATAGCAAGGAAGGAAGGGGTGGATGGAAGGAAGGAAGGGAGGGATGGGTGGAAGGAAGGGTGGGTGGATGGAAGGAAGGGAGGGGTGGATGGAAGGAAGGAAGGGAGGGGTGGGTGTAAGGAAGAAAGGGAGGGGTGGATGGAAGAAAGGTGTGGGTGGGTGGGTGGAAGGAAGGAAGGAAGGAAGGAAGGAAGGAAGAAAGGAAGGGATGGGTGGAAGGAAGTGGTGGGTAGAAGGAAGGGGTGGATGTAAGGAATAGAGGGATGGGTGGAAGGAAGGCAGGGTGGGTGAAAGGAAGGGGTGGGTGGAAGGAAGGAATTAAGGAAGGAAGGGGTGGGTGGAAGGAAGGAAGGAAGGAAGGAAGGAAGGGAGGGGTGGGTGGAAGGAAGGAAGTGAGAGGTGGGTGGAAGAGAGGGAGGGATGGGTGGAAGGAAGAAAGGGGTGGGTGGATGGAAGGAAAGAAGGAGAGATGGGTGGATGGGAGGAAGGAGGGGAAGGAAAGAAGGTAGGAAGGGAGGGGTGGAAGGAAGTGAGGGGTGGAAGGATGGAAGGGAGGGGTGGAAGGAAGGGAGGGGTGGGTGGGTGCAAAGAAGGGAGGGGTGGAAGGGAGGAGTGGGTGGGTGGAAGGTAGGTTGGACTCACGTGACTCATTCAGATGCATCAGAGCTGTCGGCTGCTGTGTTCAGTTTCCCTCCCACACTTCCTCTGAAGCTGCATGGACTGGAGTGTGGGTGGGCAACGGGGGAGACAGAGCAGATCCAGCCTCTCTCCCCTCTTCTCTTAAAGGTGACAATGGAGGGAGGGGCTGGGCATTGAGAAGAATACAGCGGCAGTGGGAGGGAGAGGGGGTGGTGGGTAGAAAGAAAACTGAGCCGTCAAGTATGTTCTTTGCAGTGGTAGATACAGTGACAAGCAGCGATCTCCTGTATGACTTTCAGTGAAGCAGCTGGAAGCCGAATCTCCTCCTCTCCCTCCCATGGCTTCCAGCTGCTTCATTGAAAGCCATACAGGAGATCGCTGCTTGTTACTGCCTCCACCCACCTCCACCCCTCCCAAACACCCCTAGTCCCGGCACTGCTCGCCACCCCCACCTTGTTTCCATTTGCGGGTGAGTGGAGATTTTGAGGGCTTCAGGGATGGTTGGCAACTGTCCTCTGGGGGGGAGTTCAGACCCCCTGATTTCCCTCTTATCTACGCCCCTGCTACAAGGGGCGAGGCGCACACTGTGATGTCATGTTGCCGTGATGACCACCCTGCTCAGCGGCAAATCTGTTATTGCAGTCTGGCGGTCCAGAAGGGAGCGCTGCTGGGGCCATTCTCGGACCGCGGTCTACCATTTAGTGACCACTGCTCTAGTATAACCAAAAAAAAGGTACTGTCCTCTGATTTCACACAACAGTAGAAGCGTGGTTGTTGGAAATATCTAAGGTTTAGAACAACCTTTTTCAACCTTTGTAACCTGGGGGAACCCTTCAAAAGACATTTTGGGTTCACGGAAACCCTGATAATAATTCTATATCTATAGCTCACTGTATATTAGTGTGAAAGTCAATGGGAAGAATGTTCATTACATTTGTGGTCATTGGGAAGAATTCCATTCTTACAGATAGCTGAAAAGATAAATGGTGTCAGTGGTTCCTCATCTAATAGGTAAAAGTTGCTCATCACTTAAGGAACCCCTAACAACCTCTGGAGGAACCCTAGGGTCCATCGTACCCTCATGAGAAAGGCTGGTTTGGAAGATCTCAGTGTGATTGTTGTTTTAATCATTTTATTAATTTTACAAATATTACAAATAGTTCCACAGTCTGATAAAGCACACAATAAAGTCACAGTAAAGTCTGACATAGAAGACTCTGTAGCTAATACAAGATCAATCTGTTAGCTCAACCAAACAAATCAAACATAAACATAGAATAACTAGTAAACAATAGTCGATGCAAGATATAAATTCAACAGCTTCCTGTCTCTGGCAGACCTCTTCCTATGATACATTTGCTACAACTATAGTCACCAAACCTCAAAGAGTTAAATGTAATGATCACTGACTGAACTGTGCAACTGTGGTGCATAAGCAACCTATTCCAATGTTGCCAGAACTTCTCTTATTTGCCATTTACAATTACAAACATGGATTCAAATTGAGTTTTTCCATTGATTTATTCATTTTGTTGACTTATGGTAGCATTTATAAATACTGACAAATTCTGATATTGAATTCAAATGAGAAAGAATGTGTTAGACAATCAGAAAGAGATATTATGCCTGTTCTGGGTTCTGCAGCTTGACCAGGAAGAGTCAGAGTGGGCCCACCAGCCAATAATCCAGGCTGACATATCCATCTGGCAGAATCTAGTGGTGGGTGGTTCGTAAAAGTTCCTGTTAAGCTAGAGAGAGTTGAGTGAGGGTATGTTTTTGTCTACGATGGTTAACAAGGTACAAAAGTTGAGAAAATGGCTGAACTTTTTGTTGGATATTCCCCTGTGTTGGAAGGTTGATTAGGAACTTGCTGGGGAATAATCTGAGTGCAATAAACCCATAAAAAGATTATTTGCATGGAATGGCATATTACGCTTTCCAATGTTAAATTTCTTTTAAAGTGGCTTCGGGCAGCAGGTTTCTAATTGGCTCGCTACCTAGCTCTTCAAATATCTATGTTATTCCATGTCCAGCACAAGTTGGTCAGCTGTTTGGTATTTTGCAATCATGGTAAACCTTCTTGCCAATGTTATTATTAGGAGCCATAATGAGAGTCATATTCTTCTACGTAAAGATGGCAAGTGGTTAGTCAGCATTGATCCCATAACATATTTAACATACTGTAGTTATAAAAGAATGCAGCTACTCTTTTTGTATCTAAATATTCTACAAAACATAAATCACATGCAGTTTCTGAAAGCCTATCAGGTGTTCTTAATGGATCTTAGAGAGTTCCCAAAGTAATAACAAAATGAGAGTGTTAATGTAATACTTTAATACTAGCTGCTTGATGGCAATTACAAGCAGCGGGAGGGGACAAACACCCCTCCGCCGCCTTCCTCCACTCGATGGTGCTCTCCCCAGACCCAACAAGAGACCCCAGCCTCTGGCTGGCCAGACACCCAAACAAGGCCATAATTAGCTTTGATCGGGTCTCTGGTATGATAAACCGGATGTGATGACCTGACATCAGTTTCGGGTTACCCAGATGGCACCATTTTCAAAAAAATAGAAGCATTCAAAAACACAGATCTTGGTGTTTTGAATGCTTTTAAGTGCAGAGGGTTTTGGTGGGTTTCTTTTACCCCATATCCCTCCATAAAGAGTACTTGTCACGTGCCTTTTGGTGTCACAAGGGATGTTTACATTCCTTGTGACAGCAATAAAAGTGATTAGAAAAAAAATTAAAGCAACAGTGTACAAATAAAAAACATCAAATAAATTAATCATTAAAAAAAATGTAAGTGCCCCCACCCCCCATGCTTGCATGCAAAGACGACTGCATGCAAAGACGACTGCATGCCTCGGTCCTGCATGCGCATAAGCAGCAATTCTCACACACATGAGGTTTTATCATGAATTTTATCAGTAATTCTAGCCCTAGACCTACTCTGTAAATCTAAAGTGGTAACCTGTAAAGTCTTTTAAAACATTGCCTATGGAAAGTAAAATTTAAGTTGTTTGTCGCCATTTCACAGGCATGTTTGGTATCTATTTACTTGGTGTAATGTAACCTTCTATATTTAATAAAAAATTGAGTGTCAGTTATGCTTTTACCTAGCAATATATTTCAATCATGCTGACTCCAGTGTGACAACTAAATGTATCTATCAAAATCTAAACTAAAGCTGACTATCTAACCTAGCGCCTACCTAGGAGGGTGCTACACCGCTAAGATATCCACAGACTCCATGGTACTCCAGTGCTCCACATAAAAGAACACAAAGGCAAACCCCATAGTTTAATAATATAGAAATAGAATCACATTTACTCAGAAACACACTCACATTCGGGAGATGAAAGACCAACACTTACAATGATTTCTGTGAACTTTGAACTCTTTGTTCTTTCTATTTAAGCCATGCCTTTGCTCCCTCCTGGCAATATCTGGCTCTTGCCAGTCCTGCTGCCATCTGTATCTTCGCTACCACTCATTGCCGACCTTCGACTTGTTCCTCAACTAGGCTTCTGCTTGCTCCTAACCTGCAACCACTTGTTACTGACCTTTGGCTTGTTTACATGTCTACGCTTGTGCTTATCCCTGACCTGCTATACCTGCTACTGGACCCCGACCTGCTCACCTCCTGGTAGGGCGAGCCTGAGGACTGCGAGCTGATACTAACAAGCTGCAAAACCAATCTCCACCATCAGGAGCTCTGGTGAACACCAGCTGGTACTTTGACTCTGCACCACAGGTGCCTACGTCATTCGCCAGGTTGACCTGCTTCTGTACTTGTCCGGCTGGTCAGAGGGTGCCTCACTAATGTTATAGCTACTGATCTTGACTCCAGATCATAACAATCAAGACGGGATGAGCGTTGCTTAGCCATGCACAGGTAGCCTTGTACTTTTATTTTATTTATTCATTACAGGTACTTATATAGCACCATCAATTTACACAGCACTTTATACATATATATTGTCACTCCCTTACCCTCAAGGAGCTCACAATCTAAGGTCCCTAAAGCACATTCATACTGGGGCCAATTTAGACAGGAGCCAATTAACTTACCAGCATATCTTTGGAGTGCGGGAGGAAACCAGAGTACCCGGAGGTAACCCACACAGGCACAAGCAGAACATACAAACTCCAGGCAGCTAGTGTCATGTTTGGGATTTGAACTGATGGCCCAACCACGTGCTTCTAGGCGGATGTGCTAACCACTTAGCCACTGTGCTGCCCTATATGAATGAATACAAGGCTTCCTCTGATTGGCAGACAGATGATGTCACAATCTCCACCTTAGTTAATCAGAGGAAGCCTTGTATACATTGATAAAAATAAAATGCTTTCTGCAAATTAGCCTGTGCTTAGCCTGACTCGATTTTGTTCCAGGAATAGCATAGGAAGTCCCCATACCGCTGACGGAACACAGCACTGTATACTGCATGTATCTGATGTCCTGTTTAGACAAAGCAAAGGGCCACTTTAAATAAGTTTTCTTTGAAAAATTAAAATGAACTGAAACAGTTAATTTGTCCAAGATTTAAAATGAAATCTATCCTTCTATAGCAACATGTTCAAACCAAATAATATCTGATTTTCATAACAAACAGACATTAGCTATATTTTCCAACATTTTTTCCAAATCAAATTTGCATTTATTTTCATTTACTTTCTCAGAGTAAAACTGTACAGAGAACAGCTTTGGTGATGACATATGAAAAATTCTCAATTCAAAATACATTTCTATTGAAAAGATAACAAAGACAGACTTAGTTTTTATCTACTAGCAACGTGTTACTGAGTGAAGTTTCGTGCACAAAATACAGATGCAAATGTGTCTCATTGGCTAACCAAGATTATGTGCAAGTGCCAAATAGAATTTATAGAAATACACATATTTGAATACACCAGAGAAGAAGCCCACAATTAAAATTTTAAAGGAAAAACCCAAGTAGGGGTATTTGGACCTCAAATTATTTTGCCTAGAGTCAGGCATTTTTCAAACCATGGAGGTGAAACGTCCATTTTGAACACTATTGAATTTATAATGTGTTGAGCTTGTAGGGTGGAATTTTGTATTGGGGTCAGAACTCTGGTACAGAACACAGTTTGTACAAAGGCATGGGCTGTTGTCAGTGGTGTATTTAGGTTTCGTGCTGCCCTAGGCAACACAAAAATTGGCTCCCCCGACCAACACCCCCCTCCCCCACAAAGAGAGCCTGACGTTGACCAACAACACCGCCCCCCCCCCCCCCATACACTGGCAACTCCACCTTGGAGATAAGAGATAAGACACTCACCTTCACAGCTCCGGACATCCCTGGGTACAACAGTTAGGCTCTACACACACCATCAAGCAGCCCGCAGCCTCTCTCAGATCCCATGTGGTCCCCGTGCTGCGTGTTTCCCTTCTTCCATTCTTTGTTTTGGGGGACAGCACTGCCCCCCTGAAAAATGCTGCTGCCCCCATAAAAAATGCAGCCCTAGGCAAATGCCATGTTTGCCTTGTGGTAAATACACCCCTGGCTGTTGTGTGTTTTTTAATGTGCAGGAGCAATGGCTGTGCTGGAAAATGAAATGTTGCAATTTGTTACGTTATGTGACATAGGGCATATCTGTACACATAGAGGGGTTTCCCGTGCATGCAAACACAGTGCTGGTATCTGGAACCTTGACACCTGCAAGCCCACAAATGTGATGCAGGTCTCTGCATGCATGTCTACTCACACATGAAATCCTGCAGTGCACATGTGCCCAAGTGGGGGTACTACATCATTCTTTCCTTTAAAAAAATATATTTAATTGTTGGAGGATGAAGAAAGGGGAGCCCAGTGGAAGTAAGCTATTTTATTGGGAGAAGGTCCACTTTAACTCCCTAGCAGCACATGCACGGAACTCTTTTTACTGTAAATTGGAACCCTATGTGGGATACAGAAAGTCCTTCCCGTCTTTATAAGCCTCCATGTCGTATCACATAACATAACATGACATAGTGTTCATCTAAATAATAACTTGTTATGGTCTAAAATAGTTTTTCAGAAAGGAAAATTTAAAAGTGTCTCAATGGCTAACCATTATCATGTACAATCTTCCCCGGTAATTTATATGGGATAGTTGTGAGACTTTGATCTAAATACACCAAACTACAGGTCCTTGGATCTCTTTTTTTCACTATTTTTTTTAATTTGCAGCCCCATCCATGCTTTTATATTGCATAAGGTTGTTCTTTCGATTAACTGAGTTCCTATTCCAACACAAAGAAATGAATTGCAGATTCATGCTAACACAAATAGGTTTGCCAATGCATGTTTTACAAACCTCAGGAGAAAAAGAAAGCATGCAGGGAAGGATTTAAAATGTTTTTGCTTTACCATTTGTAGCACCTTCCTATGTAGCTAGGGGAAGCTAGCTTAGGTTTTTCAGCCAGGAAGGCTGAGTAGCAGCATAAGCTGAGTCAGAGGGTTATTTTAGGTCAGGGCTGAGAGGTTCTGCAGGTCAGTTCCTTGACACCTCCGCCTGCCCTAGAATCTTGGAGAAGATTCTAGAAGCAGTGGGCGGGGTAGGGAGGAACTTGCCTGCACACTTAGGGGACCCTGTCCAATCCCCAAGCAGGAGGTTTGGTATGGGGCCTGGGTAGCCTTTAAAGGTGCTAGCGGTTGCTCAGCAGTAGGAGAGTTTGGATGGAAGATGGAGTGAGAAGGCTGAGGAGCAGGAGCCTGGGAGGGGGCTCATTTGAGAAGGAGCTCACTTCTAGGAAGTTGTACTGGAGAGGAGGAATGCTCAGACCTGGCCCAGAGAGTGAGGACCACCTGTACAGCAGGGAAGGGGCCAGCCCAGCAGAAGGCCTGGAAGCAGCTACCAACCCATCAGCTCATAGGCAAAGGACTGAGTGAGTAATCGTACACACTCTGGGCCGGTTAAGGGGAAAGAAGCACTCTAGTGGGAAACTGGATTAGCTCCTTTCCCTAAAGTGGCAGACACTGGATCCCCTGTCCAGGGATTCCTTCAGACAGCTTGATAGAGGAGGACCGTCTGAGGTAGTATACCTATACCTATACCTATTGCTGTGGAAAGACTGGTATATAATTCCAGGAAGTTTTCCTTACTTGCAGTTCATTGGGCATCCCATATACCCTCTTACTCCATCCAAGTTCAATTCCCCTAATAAAACTTAAAAAACCAAGCTCAAGAACTGTTTACTGTCTCCTGGATGCAAGTCTGTGTGGAAAATGCGTGTTGCCTGGCTGTGCAGGACTATAGGGGGACCCAAACCTTCAGCAACTCATAGGAGGGTAGTGCTCCATATTTTACCATAAATCATGATGAAGTCAATATATCTTGATAAAGTTTTTACAACGTAGATTTTCAGTTTCCTGCATTATAATTACAGTAAGTTGGGCAAATGCCAAAATGTGCTGTGGCTAAGCTTGCTTCTTAGAATTCAGAATTTTGTTCTGTTAGACAGCAGATGATGAGTACAATAAAAGCCTCAAATTTCCATTCATTTTATGTTATTCCTAAAAACATAGATATTGGATAGCTATTTGTGGCATTCTTTGTCCTATTGTATATTGTCCACTTAAAAAATAATAATAATAACCTGGTATAAATTTCAGACATTGTGTTTCATATGGATTTTATATATAATAGCAGATATTCTATTTAATATTGTATGTAATATTGATATTATATTTAATGTTGGATATCTTATTAAATACTGTATTGCATATACAGTAGTAACGTAACCACAATATAAGTTTGTGAGACAGCAAAGAGTTCAGACTATATATACTGCATATAAACACACACATACATGCAAATACAATTTCCCCTCCTTAAATGTTGGTGCCATTCCCGATGACTCTTGTGTCCCAGATTCTGTGCAGGAAGCAGTGGATATCAATGGAAACTTTCTGCCCTGGCTTCAGGGAAGCCACCCTTGACCAATAGGAATATCAGGTAAAGATAGCTATTTTTTTCTCCACTGAACAGTGTTTTATAAAATACTGGGGCCCCTTTATTGCACAGTAAATTTTAATACAAAGGTAAATTAAACTTTTAAAATAAATTTTTAGCATATGTATATGTGGTACCCATTATAAACCTCATGACCGTGCATTCATTCCAGTTTCTCCACTCCCCAGCACCAACTCACAATGCAAGAAGAGAAAAGCAGAGAAGGACATGATTAGACACTGTTGCAGCCTGGACACCCCTGCCAATAGCAACCCAGGAACAGGGAGGAATCTTATCGACCGACAGGGCCTTGGAGACCTGTGATTGGCCACCTCATGGCCAAGTTGAGCCCCTTCCATTACACAACGGATTGGAGAGCTGCGAGCCCACATTCAGAGTGGGGTAGGCCTGGTAAAGTGGGTGTGTGACCCAGGACCCATTCGCATAGTGTGCCCAGCTAGTGCAGTGAACTGGGGAAAAGGCTGCAAGTGGGTAGTGTGCCCTGACAGTAGACAGAAACCTGTGCACAGGGCTTGAGGTTATGGTACTGCAGACTGCTGACTGTATGTCCAGTGGTCTGCTACCTGGGAGAAGGGTTAGAGGAGGAACTTCTAATTATGGTTGACTAGAGCCTGGAAGCCTGTGTACAGAATTTAGGGGCTGCCATTGCCGCTGTAATTTGGGCTGTGAGCTTCTACGGAGGTAAAAGAGGTATAGGACAAGGTGTTGCTGTTCCTGCTGCAAGAAAGAAGCTACAGAGGACTTTGCTTCTGTGAGCCGTGTGGCTGCTGTGCTACTTTTGTCATGGGTGTGCTAAAGATCTCCCAAAGCCATGTGGGCTATTCCTGTTCTTTTATTGCAGAGTGTGCCTAGTCTGCTGCTGCTGGGAAAGACTGTGGACTTGGTGCTGGGAGACCCATGTGTCTGCTGTTTTTGCTGCCTAGAGATCGACTGTTCATGTGATGCATGTACTGGGCTGCTGTTGTGTCATGAGCTGTGCTACTGTATCTGCCAGTGAATATGCTACTGCCTTGCCAAGAGTCTACTACATCCAGATATTCAGAGCTACTGGGAGGAGTCTACAGTCTTGATCCATCACTGAATCAAGAGAGGACCTTTTGCAGGCTTATGAGGGACTGCTCCAAACCAAGGACAAATTCCATAACTAAGGAGAGGTCTCTTGGCCACCACCTTATGCAATTGAGTGCTCTACTGTAGGGTAAGGGCCCCAATGTTGGCAGACTATTAGTGACCACTGGCCAGTGGTTAGGCAGGACCTCTTAATAAAAGGTAGGCTAAATTCCTTAAGTAATAGGCTTGCCTCCTGTATATTGTTCTGTATTTACAATTTGCCAGTATTTGATATTGTGAACTGCTCTCAGTATTACAACTTTATTGGATTGTTTCGCCATATTTCTCTAAGAGGGCTTTTTCCACTTATAATTTAACTGTCTCTGGTGTGTGGGTGGTCACTCTGGCAGAGGGACTCAGACAATCCAATTGCACCTCTGGGAGTAGTTCTACATATCTTTTCTTCACACCTGTTACTTTTCAATTACTTTATCATACTGTATACTGTTATCCTGAACTTTGTGGTTATGATGGAAGTTTCCACTTGATAATATTGTAATAGGAAGCTTAAAGACCGCACCTCATTTCCTTTATCCTTCTATTGTAAATGATATTGTTTTGTTCTGTTGTTGTTTCTTCACTTGTCTCCAAAACAACTATGGAAACACTGAAAACCTTTAAGTAAAATGTTTTGATAAAAGAAAATAAAAAAAACATATAGCTTATAACCAGTATTGTTTACTTCATTAAAAGAGAAAATCCCTTGAAAACATTATCATGTTACTTTGTAGTGCTTTTTAATCTTTATGAATTCTAAGCTAACAATGGATGCTGAAAGTAAAGAAACCTCAGACTCCAATGAGTTTCCAGTCCTGTAATTTTTAGAAGCCTGGGTGCCGTACTGTTCCTCTGTAATTGAATTTTCCATTTCCTAGATCCATTGCTCTGGATCAGACCTGCACAACGTTCAGGAGGAATTTTTGACCATTCCTCTTTACAAAACTGCTTCAGCTCAGACACATTTGTAGGATGTCTGGGGTGAATGGCTCTCTTGAGGTTATTCCATGGCATCCCAATGGGGTTAAGGTTTAGGCTTTGATTGGGCCACTCCAAAAGGCACATTTACTTTTTCTGAAGTCAGTCTGTGGTGCTCTTTTTTCGATGCTTAGGGTCATTGTCCTGCTGCATCATCCAACTTCTACTAAGCTTCAGCTGGCCGACAGCCACCCTAACATTATCCTGTAGGTTATTTTGTAAAATTTGGGAAATCTTTTTCCCCTTGATGATGGCAAGTGGTCCAGTCTCTGAGGCAGGAAAGCAAGCCCAAATCAAGATGTTCCTTCCCCCATACTTCAGAGCTGAGATGATGTTTTGATGATGGTAAGCCCTTTTTGCGTCATGCATAGTGCTGAGTATTCTTCCTGAAAAATTTAACTTTTGTTATTTCAGTTAAAAAAAAATGTTCCCAGTAGAATTTAGGTTTGCCAATATGCTCTTTAGCAAACTTCAGGTGCGCAACAATTTTTTTTGGAGAGCAGCTTCCTCTGTGGTGTTATGCCATGGACACCCATCAGGGATCGGTTGGCCAAATTGTTGGGTGGGGCTGGGGAGGACCCAGCTGTTATGGTACACATTGGTACTAATGACAAAGTTAGGGGAAGGTGGAGCATCTTAGAAAAAAATTTCAGGGACTTAGGGGCTATATTGAAGAAAAGGACCTTTATTGAAGAAAAGGAAGGTGGTATTCTCAAAGATACTGCCTGTACCTCAAGCCACACTAGAAAGACAGCAGGAGCTAAGAGAATTTAACAAGTGGCTGAGGAATAGGTGCAGGAAAGAGGGTTTCAAATTCCTGGAGAACTGAGCTGACTTCTCAGTCAGTTACTGGCTCTATAGTAGGGATAGACTGCACCTTAATGGGGAGGGTGCAGCTCTATTGGGGGAAAGGATGGCCAAAAATTTGGAGGGGCTTTTAAACTAGATGGTGGAGGGAGGGATCAGAGGAAGCAAAAACCAGCAGTAAGTGAAAGTCAGAGGGTGCTAGAACCTTAATATCTAAACTATTGGGAAGTGGATTGGCAAAACAAAATTACAACCACAGCACAACTAAGAAGGATATAATATGCACACGTACAAAACTGAGTAGCATGTACAATCAGTGCCAAGTGAATATTACAAAATTGTTTTGAAGCACTAAATGTAGAGTTCTCAGCAATTGCTTAATTGCATATGAGGGGCTATACGAGTGCTTTGTCATCCATCCAGACAAGTTGGACTGTCTCCAACAAGGACAGTTAATACACCTCAGTTACAAACTAGATTCTATAAATGAGCAATTAATAACTTTGGCAGTTTCATAATAGAAAATAATAAGAACAGAGTAGTAATTGTGTATAGAAACATTTACCTATGCACACTTTGTATCTTACTTGGTAACACCTATGAATAAAATCAAGCAGCCTTAAGTCAACCTCCTTTCTTATATTCCAACATTGTATTTAAGTTTTTTATTAAAGGTAACATATCATGGATGCTGACATTTAAATCTAACTTCTAGTGAAACAGCCAAATACACAGAAAAATATTATATATATATATATATATATATATATATATATAGATAGATAGATAGATACTGTATGTGTTATGCTACTTTCAATACTTTTATTAAAAGTTTAAGCTGGTCGTAGATGGTGCAAATTTCTTTCCTGCAACCAACAGTCAGTTGATGGGGTAATCCCTCCCAAAGAGCTATTGTGTTCTCCTGGCAGGGAGGTGCGTGTAGCCATGCCTGCTTGGAGAATACCCTGTGATTATTGCTAGTGGCCATAGCCGCTGGCAATAATCGAATGAGAAATCTGACATGCTGGTTGTACCCAAGTCGTTTGATCCCCCCCCCCCTCAACCCTATTCTGGTGGCAGTGGATGGTGTGCGCAAGTGGAGAAATAACATGCTTTTAGTGACTCAACATAATTTTTATGCATGTGTGTCTTAAAGTGTTACTAAACCCATATCTGGTCTCCCACAGTACACAGAACATGGAAATGCAGTTATTTTAGTAAATATAAACTGCTAAATACCTTCTCTCATCAGAGTATATAGCGGTCTTGTGATTATCATCCTGAGCCCGGCTGAGCACTGGTTAATCTTGTAGGAATAAAAAAGATATCTCCTGCGCCACTAGATAAACTATTGTAATACAGCAGCCAGCACTGAGGGTGGATCCCTCAGATGACAATAATGGGCCTCTCCTCCTCTTAACTCCTATACAGATCGTTGGTGGTATCGATAGGTGTCCCTCCCTCACGGTCACAAATGAGGAAAGAGAGCTTGCATAGTGTAAAACCACTTTAATAAACAAATTTAAAAACAGAAACCTACTCACATGCTTCTGTGTAAAATCATGCCTTTACACCACTCAGAGGGTGTACTGTATTCAGGACCAGGTGCACCAAGATGGCGCCCGCGCCGGATGTGACGTCAGAACGTACGATCGTATAAGCTCCTCCCCCTGGCGTATCTACGTGTTACGTCACTCACACACGTGACTTCAAGGATCACTAGACGTCCCCGATGGCTAAACACATTAGGTGAGCTTCATTAACATGGCGGCGAAGCTCAGCCCATTTGAATCACTGATTGGCTAGTGAATGAGATAAATTAAGCTCCACCCGAGATGGGCGTATATCCTGATGAAGTCAAGTACACCCTCTGAGTGGTGTAAAGGCATGATTTTACACAGAAGCATGTGAGTAGGTTTCTGTTTTTAAATTTGTTTATTAAAGTGGTTTTACACTATGCAAGCTCTCTTTCCTCATTTGTGACCGTGAGGGAAGGAGACCTATCGATACCACCAACGATCTGTACAGGAGTTAAGAGGAGAGGCCCATTATTGTCATCTGAGGGATCCACCAGCAGAAGGATCCGTCCACGTTCAGAGGAAAGATCCAGTATATATGCAAAGGCTCATTGGTCCTTAGGGGCCTGGGCAGGAAGGTGAGGGGGCACTCCACCTGTTTGAGGATTGGCACTTGCAGTATCTGAGGATTGGCACTCCACCTGTCTGAGGAGAGGGGCACTCCATCTGTCTGAAGATTGGAATTTGCAGTGCACACTTGCATGTTACTATTTATATATGGACACCATTCATTTTACTGTGTCTCAGTCACTATATTGCATGTGATCACTAGTTCATCACCTATTATATATATATGTGTTAAGGTACTTGGGTCATCTATTATCTAGCGCCGCACTGTTTTCATACTTTGATTCTCTAATCTTGTAGGAGTTTTCATTCTCCTCTGACTATCCTATGAGGCTGCATAACCCCTAACACTCAGTTCAGACAGTGCTGATTGGCCCTGTGCTGATGACATGCACTCTCCCAAAAAAAACAACACTCTCTAGCAATACACACCAAACTGAGCATGTGCAGAGTGCCTCCTAGGGCTCTGTACTATCAGCAGATGGATTGGGAGCAGTGGAAGAAGGGGAGGATCAGAGAAGACAGGATCAAACAGGTTTTTTTATACAGAAGGATTAACCCTTAGGTTCCACAGCGAGTATAACAAGCATGCTTTACTACATATACAGACTGATTTTACTGTTGGGGGTTTAGTAACACTTTAAGGTATACAAAAAGATAGTATCTTCGATCATGTGGGTTTCATGTTAGTAATAGACTAGTAATGACATTTTTATACATCCCATAGAGTTGCTGCCATAATTTCCTATAGAAGAATGTAGTGGTCCAGCACATGTTGATACTTGTAGTTACACAAATTGTATATTGTGATAATGATGATACCTTATATATAATTTCATGTGAAATATTCTGTGGGGCCCATAATGGAGGCTTTCACATTGTAAAAATGTCTTTTTTCTCTGATAAAAACACAAATATCTATACAGTATATGAACAAGTAGTACCTAACCAGTATTCAGGTTATCATTTCAATTTCAAATTTAATTGATATTTTCAATTCGAATACTTCCAAAAATTTAACAAATGCATCAAAATTAAATTGATAACTTAACAAATCCATCCAAAACTAAATGAAACACATTTTTTCACTTTGCACATGTCTGTTGCATTTCTCTGCTGCTTCTCCCTCTTCCAATCTGAGCTGTCCTCTATAGGGACTGCAGGATAGCAAGTCAGTTTCAGGTACTTCCGCTGCCTGTATTTATAAAATACATTTATAGATGTAATAATGATTACAGTTTTTTACACGTCTGGAGTTCAACCATTTAGTCCTGATTATAATAAAGAAAGAAAGAAAGCATGTACAAAAACACAAATCTCTCTGAGTAAAGGAAAAGTCTAAATATAGGAAAAAAACAGGATGTGGAAGTAATGACTTATGTCTATACATTAGGTAACGCTTCATACGAAATGGATATAATTTGATGATTTGATTGCATACTCACATACCGTACAATTGAAAACATTTAGATGAATCACCTTCTGGTGTCACGTGAAAAAGGACACCTGATTTCTAATCATGCTAAGTAGACAAAAGATGAGTCTTAATAATTATTAATGCAAGAAGTTGTTAAAAATATTAAGGTAATTTTCAATGTGTAGTCATTTGGCAATTTACAACAAAAGACTAATATATTGATTATTGCAATCTATGTGTAGCACCCTCCTAGTCAGCTAGGAGGGCTGAGTGGCAGCCTGGGTGTGATAGCTAGCAGGGGTCAAATTGTCGTCAGAACTGAGAGTCTCTGCAGGCCAGCCCTCTGGGATTAACTCCTGCTCTAGAACTTAGGAGAAAGGTCTAGAAGCAGTGGGTGGATCTGAGGAGTGGCTGGCTGGTTGGGGATCCTGGCCAGGTCACCTTTAAGAGTAGCTGAGCCTGCGCAGCAGGGGTGGAGGGGAGTTGTTGGAGGAGTTCCAGTGGAAGCTTGAGATGGAGTGAGGCTGGAGAGAGGAGCCTGGGAGGGGGTCCAGATGGGCAGTGGCTCACCTACAGGCAGTGGAGCTTGGAAGTAGGAAAGCTCAGACCTTCACCGGCCCCAGAGCAAGGGTCATCTGTGTAGCAGGGATGGAGTGGCCCAACTAAAAATCCTGGTAGCAGCCATCAACCCACCAGCTGCACAAGAGAAGGACTGAGTGAGTAGACCTGCACTCCCTGAGCCTGAAAGGGGAAGGAGGCACTCTAGTGTGAATCTGAATTAGCCTGCCACCTAGGAATGTTTCACTAAATTTGTGGCAGACATTGGATCCCCTGCTCAGGGATTCCTCCAGGCAGCTGGGTAAAGAAGAGTATTTATCTCGGGTGGTACTACAGGATATGCTGGCTAGCTCTCCAAAACAGACTGTTTGCTGTAACCACTGTATATAGTTTAGGAAGTTGTCCTCAGTTCAGTTCCGTTGGGCACATCCCGTTCACCCCTTACCGCATCCTAGTTCTAAAATCCCCTAATAAAATATCAAACCAAGCTCAAGGACTGGTTACTGAGTACTGGATGCAAGTTTATGGAAAATGCATGTTTCCTGGCTGTGCAGGACTATAGGGGGACCCAAAACTTCAGCAACTCCTAAGGGGGTATTGCTACATATGGAACTGCCAACTCTGTATGATACATGAAGCAAATCTTTGAGACCTTCAGCATAAAGCCTTTTAGCTGGCACTAAAATTTAGACCTAGAACAAATTATTGTTTGCATTATAAATCATGAGCCTTTTGTGTTCTTTCTAAATAGAGATGAGCTCAATATCTAAACCCAAAAAACAGAAATTAAATAGATTGCAGCTTAGCAGTCCTTAGATGTGGTAGCTGCATTAGATTTCTTTTTTAGACCAATAAAATGTTCAGCAAGTACAGAAAATATCAATTGAGCTTGCTATAAATTCAGTGCAATTGTCACTTCCTGTGAGCTTAAAATAAAGCAGAAGAACCTTATCTGTATCTTACTTGAATTACAGTTCAGGAGCCAGTTGGCACAGGAACGGAACCACAGAACTTGTGTACTTCCATGATAAACTTACATTGGTGGTCAGTGTAACCCCCTCCCTGTTATATTAGAGTTAATTTTCATTGCCTGTGTTTTATTGGGGGCTAATATCTATTCCCATGGAACACTGCTGGTCAGCCTCAATGCCTGTTCTACATTGGCAGTCAAAGTAAATGCCCCATTACATTGATGTTGTCCTTGGATGGTCATTTGATTTGATTTGGTGTAGATTTTTTAAATTTGCCAATCTTGGCTTTCTGAGGTTGTAAGTCAAAGTAGACCTTTTGGGGCTCACTTTTTAAAAAGAGTGCTAGAAAATGTGCCCACTACTCCTGGGGTAGCTTCTTATGCTCAATGACTCTCTAAGGCAGTGGTTCTCAACCTTCCTAATGCTGCGACCCTTTAATACAGTTCCTTATGTTGTGGTGACCCCCAACCATAAAATTATTTTCGTTGCTACTTCATAACTGTCATTTTGCAGTGGGACGAGTAGTGCCACATCATTGGTGTCAGTGAGAGGAGTAGTGCCACATCACTGATGTCAGTGGGAGGAATAGTGTCCCATCGTTGGTATCAGTGGGAGGAATAGTGTCCCATCATTGGTATCAGTGGGAGGAATAGTGCCACATTGTTGGTGTCAGTGGGAGGAATAGTGCCCCATCATTGGTGTCAGTGGGAGGAATAGTGCCCCATCATTGGTGTCAGTGGGGGGGGGGTGGAATAGTGCCCCATCATTGATACTAGTGTGGGGGGGGAATTGTGCCCCATCATGGGTGTCAGTGGGGGGGGGGGAATAGTTCCCCATCGTTGGTGTCAGTGGGGGGGGAGAGGAAATAGTGCCCCATCATTGTTGTCTGTGGGAGGAATAGTGCCCCATCATTGGTATTAGTGACACCAATGATGGGGCACTATTCCTCCCACTGACACCAATGATACTTACCTTGCTGACTCCTGCTCCAGCCTGGGCTCGCTCCCTCCCCAGCTTACCTGGCTGCAGCAGCACCATCTGCATGCTACAGACACTTACCTGTCAGCTGTCTTCCTTCTCCGGCCGCTCCCTCGCTCGATCTTCTTTGATCTTCGCGCTGCTGCTTGGCTCCTCCTCCTCGCTGGTGATTGGCCGCCTGTGTGCCTCTCCTGAGCTACAGTTCCGGCGGCCAATCACTGGCGAGGAGTTGTTGAGTGATCCCGGGGATGTGGCCAGATGACAGGGGCGGCATGTCATCCCGCGCACACATCGCGGTCCAGGGAAATGTGGACGTATCTGCATGTGGGCGGACTGATAGAGGAGCGGTGTCTGGGTTCCTAAGACCATCGGAAATATCTGTTTTCCGATGGTCTTAGGAGACCCCTGTGAAAGGGTTGTTCGACCCCCAAGGGGGTCACGACCCACAGGTTGAGAACCGCTGCTCTAAGGGGTTCCCAGGTAGGCTTCAACATCATCTTTCAGGAACAATTTCCATAAAGCACTCTGCACTAAGTGTTGAGGTGTAGGATTTGGCTCCTACACCACCATCTGCCTCTGTAATAGAGCCTGTATCTGTTGCTATAAAGACGGGTTCATTTGCTGCTGTAATTCTAAGGAGGCCCAAGTTCATAGTGCAAAACAGAAAATAATATCCAAGCTACTATCTAAACTCAGGTCAGTTCCTAACTTTGAGGCTTTCACCTCTAAGGCCGGTCATAGATGGTTGCAAGAAAGAAAATTGCTTGATTTCTCCATCAGCACAGTCAGTGTTGATGAGGGAATCCCTCCTTTGGAGCCACTGTGTTCTGCCAGTGGTGGCAGCCGTCTCTGCTGGGAGAACACAGTGATTACTGCTTGCCGCTATAATAGCTGCTAGTAATAATCACATGTAAAACCCTACAGACTGCTTGTACCCAAGTTGATTGATCAACCAACTTGGGTACATTCAGCCTGCCAATACATGGTTCGAATCTTGGCTGGTTCCGGCTGAACTGGCCAAGATTCGAACCGCCTATGGCTGATTTAATACAAATAGGCAGCACCTTTTCAGTGTTCTATTTGTACTCATCTTTCCCAGGCCACCACTGCAGATAGATACAGAGAGAGAACCCTGCATCATTTAACTCACATATATAAAGGATTATGGACAGCTAATGTGGTCTGGATACCAGTTAAAATGTCGACCTAGAAATGAAGATTGTATCCTACTATTTATCATGCTCTACAAAGCTTATGGTTCCAGAACCTATAACAGAAAACATTACAATTCTGAGAAAAGAAATAGTGCCTCACAGAGAATATTTAACTGATCTGGATTTACTCACAGATGCCTAGAAGCAGAGGAGACAATTACCAAACATAATTTTCTCAAAAAGTCATTATTTGTGCCATGTTTTTAAGGTTTAACTAGTGTAAAGTAAATGGGTTATAATATTATTCAATCTTGTGAAGATATCTTACCCTGAATTTTACTTTATTTCATATTACAATTCCCTAGACCTTTCCCTTTTGGGGTATTCCAAACCCAATTGTTGACTATGTTCACCACCTCAGTATTGCCTTTTTTATGTGTTCAGAGGGTCTGAATGTTCCAAGCTCATGGTTAGCTTGGGAGTGAAATGTCTTGTTTTTTTCAAACTTGGCCATGTGGTCAAAAAAAAGAAAAAAATAGTGGCATGAGTTGGAATTACAGCCAAACATCCAAGAAAAATAATAATAACAATAATTAGTTACAAGGATTTTTACTTTGTTTTGGTTTATTTTACTTGACTGGTAAACTTCCTGAATACATCTGGTAATCCAGAACTGGTTTCCCTTTTGCTGTAGTGTGATCCAGGTACTAATTCAGACTACAGTCTTCCCTTTCATCTTAGCTGTCAATGCCATCCAAGAGTGGTACTAGGCAGCTACATTATACAAAAATCTTGGCGAAGATTCCTACAGAAGCGAAAATTGCAATGGATTATGCCAATGATGACCTGTTTGCCAGTTGTTTGTTCAGTCATGTGGTGCAATGTCATAAATGTTTACTTTGTTCATTTATATAGCAGCAACTTAATCACATCAGCCCTTGTCCTCAAACCCTTAAAGTGGACCCATGGACCCATGGTTTTGGATATGACCATATTTTGCAAAAGGCTGTCATTATTAACTCAAATTTGAAGGTTTGAGGATATTTTGAAAAAGTTATATTAAAGAAGAACTAAACTAAGCTTACCGTTCAAACTCCCCATGATTTCTGTACCCTAATTTACTTACTATAATTGAGTTCAGCTGATAACCTGGTCCATGAACCACAGCCAGGCAGTGCTCTGGTTCTACTCTCAACCAGCAGGGCCTATTCTCCATAGTCCTCAATAGAAAAACTGTCTATTTGCATACCTGCATTGATGGCTTTTCCATTGGTGTCAATGCAGAACAGACCATAATTGCACAGTACCATGCAGCCCTATCTGCTGGAAGGAGGACCTAGGCTAGACTGACCACTGGGAGTACAGCTAGAATGGAAACAGTAAAGGACAACTGAAAGTTTAGTTCATCAAAACATATAGTTGTCCTGTAGACCTTTAAGCCATACCTCCTGTGCCACTTAAGGCCTATTTCCTGTAACAGCTAAGTCTTGGCTTTTGTACGGCTCTGGCCTTTATATATGATTCATCTTAGGAGGTTGGGTTGAAGGAGAATCTCTCAGAAAGGGTAAATAACTAATGAGACAGTTGACACTTAATTATTCCAAGGGTTAAACTGCTAGCATTGCCATGGTAATAGAATAATTGTATGGATTTATGCATCTCAAATTAAAGATGTAATCACTAGAAGTATAGTGTGCCCCTATCCCATCTACTTTTTTCTTATTGCATTATAATTATTGCTATAGTGTAGATGCTCTTTAAAATGTAATGTTCCCACCCAATTATATAGAAACTTACATACACCAGATCTAGGCTCACTAGCTGCCAGTTAATTCACCAGCATGCTTTGGACCGTGGGAGGAATCACAGCTAGCTAACAAAACTGACAGAGGCAGTGCTGTGTTTCATTCCAAAACTGAATTTACTTCTGTGAAAAGTTCTGTAAAACTGCAGAACAAACACATAACCCGAAATTACAATATGTTTGTATACATGTCTCTCACAAATGCATACAAAGAACACATTGCTTACAAACAGCTACCTAAAAATCACATTGAATATATTAAAATGCGAGCTACAGTAGCTATGTATGTGACTTTAATGAACACAATGAAAGAACTTACAAGCATATGTGTATCAAAAGGAAAAATGGAGGCCTTCAATGGCTGCAATGGTTTATGGGAAATCTTTATTTTTTTAATGAACACTTCCTGTTCTTGTTGAAGGGGAATTATAAAAACAAGTGCAGTTGCAGTGAATGCCCAATAGATGTCTCCCTACTCAACACAATGATATACAATATACAGAACACTCCCCACCTGGTATAAATTTATACCACTACTATATATCTTTTTGAATTACTGTAACATTTAACTAGGTTGTTCTTTATTCAGGAAAAGGACTATTGAATCTGAGATAGGTCAAAGGTATACTTTACTGGAAAATGATTTATTGATGTGAATAAGTGTTGCTACACCTCTCACCAAAGAATTCCAACTTGAGAATCTGAGAAATCTGAGTGAGCCTGACTGGTGCCCTTGCACTTTAGTTGTAAAGGCTGTCACTTCAGGTCTGATCTCACTGTCAAAATTTGGTTAAATAAGGCTGTAGAAAAAGGAGTCTCATCTGTGCTTGCTCCCTGTTGTTTGGTAGTCCAAGGCATGGTAAACTAAATGGTAGGGGTGCTACCCAGTGTTTTGCTTTGTCCACAAACATCTATTTTTCAAATACATCAAGGAACATATGATCATCGATGGACATAGCAAGTTTTTCATCATTTGGAGTTCTAGTGAACACGTTGTCACCTAAACTGTCCACGCTATGAGCTGTGGTCCCTGAATGACATAATGAGGGAGTGCACGGCTGTAGTTTGCAAGCATTAACGGTCTCCTTTACTTGCATATAGATGGTGCATGGGCTCAACAGAGAAGGGTGTCCATTAGCCAGTATGGTTGTCTTAAATGAGTTCATGTCTGCTGGTGTGTGATCCCCACCAAAGCAAACTTTTCCAACTATGACCCAAACTAAATCTAAACATTGAGCATAAGGAGCCTTTTGGGTCCATTAATCTTCTCGCGTACCTTTTGCACCCTGAACATATTTTTCCCTAGCAAGAGGAGTATTTGGGCATTAGGGAATCTTATCTGTTAAGGAATTCAATTGAGGGAAATGCTGTGTAATCTCAGGGGTTGGTATTTCTGACCTGTCATTGGGCATCATATCACATTCAATGAGAGAGGGAAGTTTTATGTGTGTTTTCCCATCATTAGACAGTGAAGTTAAATGCCCTACGCCCTTTTTTCGCTATAGTACCTGAGCATGTTTTTAGTGTAAAAAAAAGTTTCACCACTAATGTTAAACAGTCACATTAAAGAACTCTGACTTGGCTAATGAGTGATTACTTTGATCATCTAACACTGCATACATTTTCACAGACCAGTCAGGTTTGTTGAGGGGTATACCTTCACTAAACAGATCTTGGAACATAATCTGGGCCTTGTCCTTCTGTACATACTGTACCTCTGTACACTTGGATACAACAATTTATTTATTTATTTATCGAGTTTATATAGCGCCAAAGGGTTTGCTCAGCGCTGTACAATAGAGGGAGGGACAATACATGAAACAGAACAGTAACATCAAACAGTACACAAGGGGTAAGAGGGCCCTACTCTTTCGAGCTTACAATCTAGGAGGGAGGGGGTAGAGGCACAGGAGGAAACGGCTGTGGGGGATGGAGTGGTAGGAGGAGGGAAGGGCAGCGGCTGTTAGGTGAGGGTGGGGTAGGCTTCCCTGAAGAGGTGGGTTTTCAGGGAGCTCCTGAAGGTGAGGAGGAAAGGTGACAGTCTGATGGATTGGGATAGTGAGTTCCAGAGGATGGGGGAGGACCTGGAGAAGTCTTGCAGTCGTGCGTGGGAGGAGACCAGGGAGCAAGATAGAAGGAGGTCCTGTGAAGAGCGAAGGGTACGGGTAGGGTGGTACCTGGGAATCAGGTCGGTGAGGTAGTTAGGGGCAGTGTTGTGAATGGCCTTATAGGTCAGGGTGAGCAATTTGAATTTAATGCGTTGGGCAATGGGGAGCCAGTGGAGGGAGAGGCAGAGGGGGGTGGCAGAGGTGGAGCGGCTGGTGAGGTGGATGAGTCTGGCCGCTGAGTTCAGGATGGTCTGAAGCGGGGAGAGCCTGTACTGGGGTAGGCCAGTGAGGAGGGAGTTGCAGTAGTCAAGGCGTGAGATAATCAGGGAGTGTACGAGTAGTTTAGTGGTGTCTGGGGTAAGGAAGGAGCGTATCTTGGCGATGTTCCGGAGGTGGAGCCTGCATGTGTTTGTAAGTGATTTGATGTGAGGTTGAAAGGAAAGGTTTGAGTCCAGAATGACGCCAAGGACCTTGGCTTGCTGGGCGGGATTGATGGTGGTGTTGTTGGTAGTGATGGAAAGGATGGGGGGGGGCGCGGGCTGGGGGGAAGACAAGAAGCTCGGTTTTGGAGAGGTTGAGCTTGAGGAAATGGAGCGACATCCAGTCAGAGATGTCGTTTAGGAGGTGAGTGATGCGGGCGGAGAATGTGGGGGTGAGGTGAGGGGTGGATAGGTAGATTTGAGTATCATCAGCGTAGAGGTGGTAATTGAAGCCGTGGGAGTGTATGAGTTTGCCAAGGGAGGAGGTGTAGATGGAGAAGAGAAGGGGTCCAAGGACAGAGCCCTGGGGGACCCCAACAGAGAGGGGGAGGGAAGAGGAGGTGGCATCATTGTAGGAAACACTGAAGGAGCGTTGGGATAGATAGGATGAGAACCAAGAGAGAGCGGTGTCTCTGATGCCAAGGGAGAGTAGTTTATTAAGGAGGAGGGGGTGGTCGACTGTGTCAAAGGCCGCGGAGAGGTCTAGGAGGAGGAGGACAGAGTATTTGCCTTTGGCTTTGGCGGTTAGTAGATCATTGGTGATTTTGAGGAGGGCAATTGATGGGGTAGGTTCATCTTCCTCCTCGCCTTGCTTTTTGTTGGCTATCTGAGTCTCTGTTTCCCAAGAGGCTGGACCTGGATGCAGTGCCAAGGTATGCTAGTCACTACTGCGCTCTCTGCATCTTATATTGACCTTGCAGTCTGTAGCAGTATGTTTGGTGGATGCACAACATCTGAATTAAATAGGATTTTCCTTCAGGTAAGCTTTACTTTCATTAATGTGCTTACTTCTGAACCCATGATACTTTGACAGTTGGTGTGGTTTTCTTATTGATTGAGCATGAACTGTCTGGGTCCATGGACTAGACTTCTTTTCAGAATTCTTGAGATGTAAAGCTGTATCAGTGGTTGACACCTCTGTCTTTCTGACTGACACTGATGGTCTTTTGCCATGCTTGGCTTCTATCTTCTCTGTGTTTGCTGATATCTGGTTACCGCACGTACAAAATATGAAGCTTGGGTCATTTGTAATCTTTTGCTTGGCTGACGATAAACTTTGTGAAGAAACTGAATGGTGGGAAGGAGACATGATGATCTTCCTTGTACTTAGAGCCTTGAGATATCCACTTATCTTGCAGATTGTATGTGAGTTTTTCATTTATTGCTTTAATCCTATGTGCTGTGTCTAGGTATCCCAGTCCCAGTAAGTAGCCTTCAGTCTTGGCTGCATTGACCTCCAACAACATGTTACCAAGTTCACTTAAAGGATAAGCTCACCTTTAGGACCATGTTACATGTTCCACCCATTTTTAGGGTGGAGCATGTAACATGTTCCCATAGCCGTAGCTGCCACCCCCTCCCTCTGACACAAAGTACGGGGAGAAGTTTCCCCGTACTAGCTGTCAGATTTGACATTTGGCCCACACGGCCATGTCATTCATTCATGGATGTCCGTGAATGAATGAACTGCAAGTTCCGACCGCCTTAGTGGCTGTGGGCTTGTAGTTTTCAATGAGCTGTGGAGCACCATGGTAGTTCATTGAAGCTTCCTGTCAGCATATCTGCTTGCCTATACATCCCATACTGGCAAGCAAATATTCTGACAGGTCTGCAGGAGACCTGCATGGCATCAGCAATCTACTGATCAGTGGTGCAGTGCTTTCCAGGCATTTACATATTTGTGCGTGGCCTAAGGATGCGTTCTTTTTTGTGCACTTTTGTTTTATTTTTACACTGTCTCTTTCATTTTTTTTTCACTTGTATGGTTATCACAAGGGATGAACAACATCCCTTATAGCTAGAGCAGTGACAGGTCCTCTTTATGAAGAGATCTGGGCTCTAATAGATACTCATCGTTTTCATTTTCTTAGACTATAGAGATGACTGGGGACGTTCTGGTCCTCAGTCATCTCTATGGTCAGCCGGTGGAACAGTCTTCTTCAATCCTAGGCTCCCTGGAGGAACGAGAAAGCCTGAGAAGGCTCCAGCACATGTAATATTGATCCATTTGCTAATTAGCTGCTTGAATAGCCTTTACTTTATTCAGCATCCCTGGATGAAAAAAAAGATGCTGGAGCTATGGCTGCAGCTGCAGCTATGGTTCTGTTAAAACCACTCAAACCCAAGGATGTACAGGTATGCCCTTGGGTGGAAAGTGGTCCTGATCAAGGTCATACAGTCTTCCATAACTTGGCCATGTTTATTTACCTAGTGTACACTCCTTCATGTAAAGAAGCGGGTTATTCATCCTCAAATATGAAAAAAAGAAGAGTTCTTGCCCATAGCAGCAAGGGAGATGCTTCTTTTTGCTTTTTAGCCCTCATAGGAAAAATTAAATTTTTAATTTGATAGGGAGCACAGGCCCTTTTTTCCATAATTTCAGATACAAGAGGCTTTGTAATTGTAAACCTCCCTTCCAAGCTCAGTCAAGGAATCAGAGAAATGTTCTATTCAATCATTGTCTGAATCTCAGGGAAATGCTTACCTGGCCACTAGCTTGTCATAAGGCTGTTCTAAATGTTACAGGATATTGGTGATCTGAGTGCAAGGTATGACAAAGATTTATCAAGAGATTGATCAAGAGATGACAAAATATATTTTGCTCACTTGCTCTTTTCAAATTTAATGTGGGCTTATTGGTATTAGTCTCCTGAAGTCCCACTAGAAATCATTAGAGCTCCCTCTAGATGCAGACTAGTAATAGCATTACTTGGAGCTTTATTCATTTACTTGCTACATATACTGTATACCATTGCGTAAATTCACTGAGAATAATAATCAATTACCAGTGTTCAGACATGTTGGATAGGCACTCAGGAATTTGGCAGAAATGATTTTTCTTTAGATACCCACCACAGCTAAAGCTAAAATCAAGAAGTTGTTATTGTTCATTGAGTAACATTTTTAGAGCAGCCATGTACATAATTAGCTATAGTTAATGCAGATAAATATAAAAAAACATGAACAGTTCTAGATTAAATCATATTTCTATCAGAAACCTATACACTAGTTATGTATGCTTCTTGAGGGGTTACGTCACAAGGCTTATGTATTATTGCTGTAATGTAAATGCGTCCTTACATAACTCATACAGGATTTGGACAAAATCTTTGGCAAGTTTGGTTGCAGCCATAGAAGAATCTTTTTGGTTTGTTGGAGAAAAACAGGCAATATCAATATTAGCACCATGATATTGCAAGCCAAAGGAGCTAACCACTTAGAGAAGCTTCCCCTAATCATTTTACCCTAGAGCAGTGGTTCTCAACCTTCGTAATGCCGTGACCCTTTAATACAGTTCCTCATGTTGTGGTGACCCCCAACCATAAAATTATTTACCCAGTAATTATAATTCATGAGTGTCGTTTTTCCTCCAATACTGCTGCTTTTAACAGAGTAGCTGCTTTTAACAGAGTAGCTGCTTTCAACACAGCAGCTGCTTTCTACACAGTAGCTGCTCTTTACACATCGGAAATATATGTTTTCTGATGGTCTTAGGGGACTCCTGTGAAAGGGTCGTTCGACCCCCAAAGGGGTTGCGACCCACAGGTTGAGAACCACTGCCCTAGAGGAACCCTTGAAATAATTATAAGATCTTGGGAATCCAAATGACACAGATCATCTCTCCAGTGAGTAACCACTAAATACTAACACTAGGGCACTATTCCTCCCGCTGTTAGCAACCTTGGAGTGTGTTTTCTCCAAATGACTACCAACACTGGAGCATTCTTTGTCTCACTGTCAATAGGGCCTTCTTCTTTCCACTGACCACTGGCACTGGGCATTCATGCTCCCAATATGACAATACTAGGGTGTCAAAATAATTTCAGCTAAAAACTTACAGCAAATGATGCTACATCTCCTGAAGGTATCCCATGGGAAGATAGCACGGTGGGCGTTAGCAGACTGACTTGACACACTGTCAGATAGGATGTGCCGACAGCGTTCACTGTGAGTTTTGAAATAGCCAGCTTTATTTTATTGCTGTATGATTTTAATAAATTGTAACTATATAACACTATTGGAGTTCTCTTTTTTTAAGGTTGAATGGGAGAGCATATACAAATTTTGCTGATTGGGAGCTAAATTGTGGTGTTATGCAGCTAATAAACCTACATTTATAATCAAAATTACTTTCACCCACTCCTAAATATCAACACACGTCACCATGGGCGCTGTTCGAACAATTGACAGGAATTTTTCTTCCTTTTCAAACTAGCAACTACCCCCTGATATTCCCCATAAGGACCTAGGACCAGGTTCCCCAAAGCATTGAAAGCAACCTACCTTTTGTTCTGCATGGAGACAGAGGTGTTTGCTATGGTTGTTTGCGTTTACCATACACTTAGGATTTTTGCTTACTTTTAATCTCTGTACAGTTTCAACCAATACTATCCACATATTGCACTCCTCTTTTTCTGATGGACCTTTTGGAGCCTTTCTTGCTTCTTTCCTCCACTTTAATTGCAATTTGTAAGTATGACAGTCTCATTCCTAGCACTGCAGTCACATTTTATAACATATAATCAGGCCACACAGGTGGAGATACAGATAATGGAAGATACCACAGTGAATCAATATAATAAATTGCATCAGAGAAGCTAACGCATCATAGACAAGCTTTGCAATTAAATCAACTATGCTTGTTCCTAATTATACAGTATGTTCCAAACTTTGGGGACAAGGAAAAATTTGGTCTCTGGGATGAGTTAATATTTTAGGTCGATTGAAAATGACCAGTTTGTTCAGCTGCTAATGGCAGTCATATCACATGTTGGTCTCATTGTGTAACTAACAATGTGTTAGTAATGTAAAAATAGTTTTTTGCTGCTGAAGAGATAAATGGTAGGTTTTATCAATGACAACAGCTAAGTACATGCAATGTACAACACAAATATAAAGGGGGCTCATAACACATAGTAAGAATTAACTATTTTAAAGTATATACAAAGCTACATTTTTTTTTTTGTTTACAAACGATTTTATTGAATATAAGTAGACTGTAAAACAACAGCACACTTTCAAGTGTTATTTTCAACGAAAACAAGGCACTTTTGAAATGTACAATACAGAAAAGTATATTAACATAAGAAAGAGAGAAAAAAAAAAAAAAAAAAAAAGGAAAAGAGTAAATTACGAGTGCATGAAATACGTGAACAATAAGATAAGTTAAAGATACATCCGTCAACAGTACATGTCAGGCAACTTTTACTGAGAATATTGTTAAACATGCAATAAGTGTCTACAATCTCTCCATGACTCCCATTTTTTATCATATAAGTGCATCTTATCCAGTAGGGTATAATGAATGCGGTCCATGAGCATTACAGTATCAATTCTGTGTAAAATGGAGTCCAAGGGTACAGCATTGGACCTCCAGTGTAAGGCAATAGACCATAAGGTGGCAATACATAATGTATGTATCAATCTCAGATTGGCATCAGAGACCCCTGGGATATTGGCCCCCAATAAACAGGTCTGTATGGACAATCGTATCGGGGTACCCGACAGTGAGGTAGCCACCTCAGATATCTTACACCAAATCAAAGATATGGTCGGGCAATCCCAGAATATATGAACCAAAGTACCTGTGAGGCCACAGCCCCGGAAACATAAAGGGGACGTTTGTGGGAACAATACATGTAGTCTCGATGGGGTGTAATACCATCTGGTTAAAACCTTAAGGGCTGTCTCACGAACTGAAAGAGATCTAGAACTCTTGCATATATTATCCACCATGGAATCCCAATCCTCCTCTGAAAAAGTGATACCACAATCCTCCTCCCATTTTTGTCGATAAGAGGGGGGTGTATGAAAAAGGCAGATCAAAAATTGGTGATAAAGATCTGAGATAAGACCCCTACCCCTAGGAGAGTCACGGCTGATACGTTCAAAAAAAGAAATCGGGGAAGATGGCATAAGGCCAAAGTGTGAATTAAAAAAATGTCTAATCTGTCGGTAGCGAAGGTACTCGCGAAGAGGAACATCAAACAACACACGTAGCATATCAAAGGTAATATACGATCCTCCTCTTTGAAAATCCGATAATCTGATAAAGGATCGATCATACCACCAACGAAACTGTTGAGGGGAAGAAAAAGCTACAACAAAAGTGGGGTCACCAAAAAATGAAACACCTGGGGGGGTAAGAGAGACTAGATTCAATTTAGATTTGTATTTGGACCAGAGAGTCAGCGAATGAGTCACTATGGAGTTATGAAAAGTAAGCGATCGGGGGGAAATTTTAGACCATAGAATTCCCGGTAAATAAAATGGGCGTATTGATTGAGACTCAAACTTGATCCATGGGATTTGAGAATTAATAGTAGCCCATTGTGATAATTGCGCAAAACGAGCAGAGAGGTAATATAGCCAAAAGTTGGGGAGGCCAAGACCTCCCGTCCGTTGTGAGCGGTACAAAATGGATGAAGCAAAACGTGGATGCTTATTTCCCCAAATAAAATTATTAACAGTCCGCTGAAAGTGATCCAAAAACGTTTTTGAAACTGGAACTGGCAGTGATCTAAAAAGATAAAGCAGTTTGGGCAAAATATTCATTTTAACCGCCGTGACTCTACCCAGAAAGGAAATATGATAACCATGCCAAATCTTCAATAGAGTAGAGAGACGTGATACACATGATGGATAATTAGCAGTAAACATATCCGAGTATCTAGGGGTGAGATTAATCCCCAGATAGGAGATCTTGTCCTTGACCCAACGAAATGGGAAAGAGCTACGGAGAGATGCACTTAGGGAGTCAGGAACATTAACCGGCATAATCACCGATTTGGTAAAATTAACGGTGAGACCTGACACTAAGGCAAAATCGTTCAATACAGCACATAAATTAGGCAATGAAGTCAATGGGTTAGTAAGAAAAAGCATAACATCATCGGCATACATGCTCATTTTAAAATGTGAAACTAATAATGAGTAACCAGAAATATCCGAATGTGATCTGATTGCCAATGCCAAAGGTTCCAACACCAGCGCAAATAGAAGGGGTGAAAGAGGACAACCCTGGCGAGTGCCTCTACCCAATGTAAAAAAGTCAGAGTTACAACCAGGAAGCCTTATTCTTGTTTTAGGAGAGTCGTATAGGGCGTGCACGCCTGCCAAAAACCCGTCACTAAAGCCCATTTTCCCTAGCAGGGAGAATAAATATGGCCAAAGAACACTGTCAAAGGCCTTGTTTATATCTAAACTCATCAACAGAACCTCTTTGGAATGTAAATTAGCATCTTGAATAACATTTAGAGTGAGGCGAATGTTATCAGTAATAAATCTGTCGGGAATAAAACCCGACTGGTCTGGAGAAACCAAAGAGGAGATGATAGGGGCCAACCTGTTCGCCAAAATACGGCTAAATATCTTCAGATCGTTATTCATTACTGAGATTGGTCTATAGTTTTGTGGCAAACAGTGGTCTTTCTGCGGTTTAGGTATTAGGGACATATTAGCCAATAGCATCTCCTCAGGGAACCTACCCCCCTGCAAAACATCATTGAATAAAGTTATCAAATAGGGAGCCAGCGTGGGGGCAAAATGCTTATAATAACTAGCGGTAAATCCATCTGGACCCGGTGCAGTAGAGCGTTTTAGCGCACTAATCGCACAAGTTATTTCCTCCAAAGTGCAGGGGGCATTAAGGGAGGCAATCTGAGAAGGTGTAAGAGCAGGGAGGGATATAGAATCCAGCCATGAGTCTGATGGAGGAACAGAATCTGACTGCGGAGAAGCTAGTAGATTAGAATAAAAGTTTTCAAAAATACCTAAGACTTCCTGAGGTAGAGATGAGATAGTACCCGAATTAGTGCGTAGCTTATACACGTGTGGGGGGCGCAGAGAGTGGTTCAATTTCCTTGCAAACATGGTAGATGCTGAGTTGCTATGTAATAGGAACGAGGCCTTCGACCAGCGGAGGGCCTTTTCAGTCTTTTGAGAAAGCAGGGTATTCAGTTCTAAGCGTTTTTGGGACAATAACTGTTTATTGAGGAGAGATGGATTAGCAACATGACTTCTATAGTGTGCTTCTAATTCTCGGGTAAGAAGTAGTACTTGCTGCCAATGTTTTCTATTTCTGGATGAAGCCATGGAGATAAGTCGGCCTCGTAGGACCGCCTTATGGGCTACCCATAGTGTGGACGAGGATATATCAGGGGTTGAATTAGATTGAAAATATTCCCGGATAGATGTAACCACCTCTTGACGAGAGTCAACATCAGTTAGCATAGAGTCATTAAGTCTCCAAGAGAAGGGAGTAGGTGCCAATCCTATAAATGTGATAGATAAAGCCAAGATATTGTGATCCGACCAGGGGCTCAAGTGAATACAAGCTGTCTTAGAATTAGCTAGTAAAATTGGGGTACAATAGATATAGTCTAATCTGGCATAAGAGTCATGTGGGTGAGAATAAAATGTGTAATCCCTGGCTCCCATGTTGTGCGCTCTCCAGGCATCCACCAACTGGAGGGCATCCAGTCTCCTGGTAAGGGATTTTGGGAAAGCTTGGGAAGAGTGTGAGGAGGAGCTACGATCCAAAAGAGGGTTTGCCACTAGATTAAAATCACCACCCACCAATAGATGAGGGGATAAAAACCTATCCAGAGCACCAAAAAATTTAGAAAAGAAGGAAGATTGTGCCGAGTTCGGTGCATAAAGATTAGCAATCGTAAGTTCTTGACCGGAAAGGGTGCCTTTAAGAATGATAAACCTACTGTCCGGATCACGATACACATGTTGAACCTCAAAGGGGAATGAGTTATGTAGAAAGATGGCTACTCCCCTACTCTTGGAGGAATGTAGGGTATAATACCCCTGCCTATAGGATTTATGAAAATATGTTGGGTGTTTTGCGGCTGCAAAATGTGTTTCCTGTAATAATATAATTTTAGCTCCTAGACGCTTATATTGAAGAAAGGCTGTTTTGCGCTTATTTGGCGAATTGAAACCCTGGACATTATGCGAGATACATTGAATTACCATAGTAAACAAAGTTTGACACTATCAGCGTAAAAATACACACTGGAGAGATATCTCCTAAAATTATTTGGCTAGACATGATGACCCACAGGTCCACATCAGACAGATCTACCTGCAGCAGTACCAGCCTAGGGGACCCCCAGACCCCAACATGGGGGTCGTGACGTCCACAGACCGGCACAATACCAACGTCATACACTAAAGTTTTGTGAAGAGAATGAGCAAAAAACAATAGAAACGAAGCTTTAATAGCTCCTACAGTTGAGAGGGTAACTAAAGAACATGGATCAGGCAGGAAATTTACCATACCCGATAAAACAAAAAATTCAGACATTAACGGGCCAAATGGGCCCAGACCCTGTCTCCGTAAAACATGGAAAACGGAGCCGTCACCCCTCAATCGGGCGGCAACACCTCCGGCCATGTCAGGAGGCAGGGTGGGGAAACGTGTCCAAGAGTTGTGAGACCATGGTTTAATGGGCGTAATTAAGAGGGCCCGCAGACCCTTGTAAAACTTAACTCGTCCAGCTATTAATACAAGGCACACATAGTTCGCAGAACCACAAAGATATCAGAGCAGCGACCACAAAAATGCATATCCTGACAGTGTAAGAGATAAAGAGCAAAATCCCTGTGTCCCAGTTCCTGTCAAAGTCATAATATACAATAGGCAGGACCAAGGACCGTCAAAACAATGGGTATCAGGCATGTGAAAATGGTCCTGTCAGCCCGGTGCTTGTCTGACTCTCCTTCTATCCCTTCGTGGAGATGGAGTATGCCAAATGGGAGAAACACGAGGGGTGGAGGGTGGACGCCGAGGCGATGGGGCATCCGCCAGGCCCAATTTGGCCAAAATTTCCCTACCTTCAAGAAGGGATGTGGCTATATATGTGCTCCCATTATGTGGAACTATCAGCTTAAAAGGGAAGCCCCACTTATAGCGGATACGAGCTGAGAACAGGGCAGTGGTAACTTCCTTCATTTTTCTACGTTTCTCCAACGTGGCCGGGGAAACATCCGGAAAGATTTGTAGAACCGAGCCATCGAAGGAGATTGTTGGGGTATTACGAGCAGCTCTAAGTATGTCTTCTTTGGTCAGGAAATCCTTCATACACAGGACAATATCTCTAGGCGGCTTGTCATTAGGAGGTTTAGGGCGCAGGGCTCTATGGATGCGGTCACAGGCAAAAGACCCAGGGTCGCGATCCGGAAGGAGTGACTTGAATAACTTGGTTGTGGTTAATGAGAGGTCAGATATAGACTCCGGAATTCCCCTGATTCGCAAATTATTCCTGCGGTTGCGATTATCTAGGTCCTCTACCTGCGCCTGCAATTGTAAAAAAGCCGTTTGTAGATGGTCATGCTCTCTGGATAGTTCACCATAGGCTAAGCTAAGTTCATCGTGTTTGGTTTCTAAGCGGTCGGTCCTGGAGCCCAATGTGGCTATTTCCTGAGAGAGAACATTAGTGCTTTTATGCAATTCTGATTGGAATTTGGTGGCCAACTTGGTGTACATAGATTCCAGACAAGACTCCAGATCCCCCTTTGTGAGTTGCTGTGTATTTTCACTGACGAGGGCTAAGGAAAGAGCTATGGTATCCTGTGTGGGATCGGACAGGGATGCTCGTTCTGTAGTGACTGGAGACATGCTGCAAAGCTCTTGTGCCTTAAGTAGGTATGTCGTGAGGGACTTTTGAGCTTGTCCCTTTTTTTTCTTGGTGGACGGCATACAGGGAGTCTCCTGGGGGTGATCAGCTGTAAATTGGATAAGAAATGGAGAAAATAACCCCAGGAGACCTATAACGCCCAAAATAGATTAAAGGTTGTAGTTACATGAATGCTGTCGGGGTCATCCGCAAAGACGTTATATTGTAAAAATATTTAGCAGGCCGTAAAAAGGCAGAGAGGACACAGGCCGCAGTAACCACTTTATATCTTGCAGGAGCAGGGTCACAGCACCAGGTCCCACCCCAGGGCCTGAGAGGGATGCAGAGTGTGGAGCAGAGGGCCCCCAATATCAAGCACAGGGCCCTCCAGGGCAAATCCAAAAAAACACCCCTCGGAGCAGTATCAGGGCTCCAGTAGGCCACGGAGCCCGACAGGGGCCGCTGCAACGGAGGCAGATGGCGTCTGGGGCCGCAGCTGTGAAACCCAGTCCCCAAATCACAATGGGGGGACCTGAGGACTGTCAGCCCGTCCCCCCTTACTCACTGTGACCGGATAAGAGGAAGGCCCCGTCAGATGGTGCAGGCCACAGCTGCCCGCCGCAGTGGGGAGTGGCAACACTGAGCGGCGCCTTCTCACAGATCCAGCTGATGCAGAGGGCGCCTCGGATGTCCCTGGACGATCCCCCACCACCCGGATGGCAGCGGGTGTGGATGTGAGGCGTCGGAGCCCCGGCCCACGCGGCCGCACCAGGCCGCAGATATCCGCCGCCACGGAGGGCAGAAATATTACCCGGAGCCCCTCTCCCAGGTCTAGGAGATGTCCCCAGGGATCTCCGCTGCCTCTCCGTGATCCGCTGCTGCACGGATGACAGCGGATTGAACACTTCGGCGCCGGAGCTCAGGATTATGCGGCCGCTCCGGTCGCCATCTTGGACACGCCCACAAAGCTACATTTTTATTACATGTTTTGGCTAGATTATGGAATGGCTAGAACCCCTATTAGATCTTTTTCTTCAATACATTTTTATTAATTTTCAAATATGAGTTTGAACAAGCAGGATAGTTACAGAAAGAAAAATATTAATGTGTACATATGGACAACATACTCATTGAAGAGTGGTGCAATAAAACATGTCACACATGAGTGGACCAGTGATCCATGAAACAAGAAAATGACAAGAAATAATATTAGGGTTGAAGGCATGCCCCATGGTGTAGGAATTAATAAGTAGAATGGATTATGTAGCTGAGGAAAATAAGGAAGCTTAGACTATGACATCCCTCATCCCAATCCAAGTACACCTCATTCCCAAAGAAGATGAGAAAGGAAAAAGGGAAGGTGAAAGGGGAGAAAAAATAAATAAAAATGAAAAGTTTTCTCATCACACACGTCTCTGATTCTGGAGTAAAAAGAGGGTAGCAGATATGATTCAATCCATGGCTCCCATATTAGGCGAAATCTATTATTTTTTTTTCATCTTGTCTAGCATTCATTTTTTAAAGACTATTACTTGGGAAACTCGGTGCTTGACTTCAGAAAAGGGAATGGTTGGAGTCCTCAATGCTTTCAATATAACCCTCTTTGCTGCAGTGTGAATATGTGTGACTAGTCTGAATTGAGTATTAGTACATTCCTCAGGTTGTCTGTTCAATAGGGCTTCATAAGGGTTCTTACCAAAAAACTTACCTGTAATCATATAGAGCATTTGGTAGACTCTAATCCTAAATCTTCTTACTTTTAGCAGTCCCACCAAATATGTTTGAAAGATCTATCTGTATAGCATCCTTGGGAACACTTTGAAGACTAGGTTGGGATTGCATGGGAAATTATCAAAGGGACAAGGTACTGCTGAAGGAAAACCTTGAAGTTCACCTCTACAGCCAACATTTGGGTGGAACTCTTGGCTGTGTTTGCCTACATTCAAGCCCAGTCCTCCTTTGGGATGAATTAGAACGGAGAGTGCGAGCCAGGCCTTCTTGTCTGACATCAGTGCCTGACCTCTCAGATGCGCTTCTGGAAGAATGATCAAACCTTCCCATAGACACACTCCTAAACCTTGTGGACAGACGTCCCAGAAGAGTTGAAGCTGTTATAGCTGCAAAGGGTGGGCCAACTCAATATTGAACCCTATGGACTAAGACTTGGATGCCATTAAAGTTTATGTGTGTGTAAAGGCAGGCATCCCAATACGTTTGGCAATGTAGTGTACTTGAAAAGGTATCAAAATAAGAACAATGTTCAGTGAAGACCCCAAAAGATAATCTTTTACATTTTTGTAACATTTATAGTTTAGGGGAATCCTAAAGGCCCAGGTATGGATTTTATTGCATATTTACCTTAGCCCCGCTTTGACCAGTGTAAGTATGCATGTGCCATACCAGAGGGACCACTGTGGAAACAGGAAATCACTGAACAATTCACTGCTACTACAGAAGTCACTACAGCATGTCCAGAAAGCCAGTGTAGAGGAGTATTATTTTAATTAGGGGTGGAACATTCATTTGTAGGCATGTTGTAAAAGGAGAAAAAAATGCAGCATTGGTTTAAATTGCACTAAATATTGGGTGTGGCTTAAAGGGGGTGTGGTTAGGTAGAGTCTGAGATGACTTACATAGTGGAGAATATGGTAATGTTAAATAGGGAATGTAGGTAGGGCAGTGTACAGATGTCAGTTCAGCTTCTGCAGAGTGGACATGGACAGAGCTCGTCCTGCTCTATGGGTGGTAAGAAGTAAACAGACTCCGCCTATCTGTTTACACTCAACTACCCAACTACCTTCTGATTCAATCCTGCTATACGAAAGAGGACAGATCCCCTGCTGCTTTTTATTTCAGCAAACCAGGAGGTAGACTGGTGTAAATGGACACAATCCGTGACCCATAATTGTAACGAAGAGTGATCCATAATTGTAACAAAGAGTGATCCATAATTGTAACGAAGAGTGACCCATAATTGGAATGAGGAGTGACCCATAATTGGAACAAAGAGTGACCCATAATTAGAATGAGGAGTGACTCATTATTGGAATGAAGGATGACCCATAATTGGGGCTAGGGATGACCCATGGTTGAAACGAGGGGTGACCTGTGTTTGGGACAAAGAGTGACTCATAACTGGAATTAGGGATGACCTATGGTTTGAACAAGGGGTGATCCATGATTGATGTGCGGGATGACCCATTAATGGAATGAGGGGTGACCCATGGTTGGAACAAGAAGTGACCCAAGTTTAAAACGAGGTGACCCATAATTGGAATGAGGGGTTACCCATGATTGACTTGAGGGATGAGACATTTGTGAAATAAGGAGTGACAAACGATTGGAAAGAGGAGTGACAGGTGATTGGGACAAGGGGTGACCTATGTTTGGTATAGAGGATAAGCTATGATGGGTTTGAATAGAGGATAACCTATGATGGGTTGCTATGGACAACAACAACACTCTGAAAGGAAGTCAGTCCCTTTTAGAGTCAGTGCTTGTTCTATACAGCCACTACAGCATAAAGTGTAGAGTTGGGTATCATTAGTAACTTAGTTCCCTCCCCTGTTGCTCTCCCACAGTCTCTGCAGCCTGAGCCTCACATGTACCAGTGAAGGCGGGCCGGCCGCACCTCTTCCCCAAGACCTGCCCAATCAAAACCGCAAGACCTTTCATTGATGTTCTCAGCCGGAGACTCAGTGATTTCTAGAGCTCACCACCTGAATAGCTGCTGGGGGAGGAGGTACCCTCCCAATCCACAAACACAGACAGGAGGTAGAGGAGATAGGGAGAAGGATCTCTGTGAGTGGCTGAGATTACCCGGCACCGCAACTGTGTTTTGCCATACAGTGAACCAGCAATTCTCAGCTGTCTGTGACAGAGCTCAATTTTCTGGATTCTGCCCGGGATAAACTCTAAGTGTGACATCTGTCAGATTTTCGGGACTGTCCAGGGCATTTCGAGACTGTTGCTACATTGACTGTGAGAAATGTTTTCTGTTTTATATAGAAAGTAATACAGTGCAGACTGATTTGTGTTGTACTGTTTGTGAACTTACTGCTAGCATGAAATCTGCTAGTTAAAAAGGACAGTGTGGTAAAAGGAATGCCACCTATCTGGAGGCTATTAGACTGTGTCTCCACTCAAAAATAATTACACTAAGTATAACAAATAAAAGAGATCTAGGATCCCCATGTTTTTTCTTATACTTACTGAGAAAAAGGAGATATTTTACTTGCTAACCAACATGTAATTGGAGTATGCATATGTACTGTTGCACAGAGGCTGTAAGGGACAAAATGCCAAAAGGTCAGCGTTGTCACCCTAGGACAAGAATGATTTATAGGTTTACCATGAAAAGGATAAAGGAGAATCTGAAAAAAAGAAAAAGAAATTTAATGTAGCCACCACATCTCAGGCCTAGTAAGCTGCAATATACTATATACTGTATATTTCTGTTACATAGTTACATAGTTGGCAAGGGTTGAATAAATACTCCATATATTAAATATATTTCCATTGGAGAGAATGGGCAGTGTTGGGCAGTCTGGCTTTTACGCCCTTATGCAAAAGCTTGTTTAAGGCCAATTCTATAATACCAAATTCAAGCTCAGAGCACCTAAGAGAAGACCAAATGTGAAGCCAACCATGTACAGTTAGTTATTTTTATTCAGTCAGCAGTCTGAAAAAAAAAATCTGACAGGTTCCTCAATCCAAACATAGGAGGTAGATGAAAGATTCACCTCCTTGCCAAGACATTGTATTTTGACAGTGGCACCCGCCAGTGTCAGAATACACTGATCAGCAGCTGCAGCTGATTGTCTGTAGCTGCTGATCGATGGAAATTTTTCCAGCATGCTCCTTAAACAATTATTTTTGTCAAGAGGGGGAGACTCAATCACATATGGCCTGCTTAAGTATTCAAGTATATAGTTCATTAAAAAAGAGAGAGTGAAATGAGTTGGCGTGTGCCAATGAAATATTTCTAAACACATAAACCTATCATTAGAAGGGTGTAGTCAAATACTGTGCAAGATCTGTTTATACGAGATCAGAGCTTATACGTCATCTAAAAATATTCCTCATTCCTCTTTTGTAATGAGGTTAGGTTGTACGAGAATGTTGTTTCATATAAAGTGATGTTTTGAAGTGTTTATTGACAACTGAGCCCACAACAATTTCCTCCATAGGATAAGCCATCAGCATTTTTACTCTAAGAGGCAAGCAGCATAAAAGCACAGGACTGTATACCTTCCAATTTTCTTATATAAGAAAGAGGGACACCTTTTAACAAGAAACATTTAGGACACATCCTGGTCTACCCTCAATTAAGTCTTGGAGGAAGAACTAATAAACAAAATAATTGATTGGTTAAACCTGCTTTTAAGCCAGTTATTTTTCCTTTTAGTGGCTTTTAAAATTAACAAATTCAAATATTCATAGGTTGGATGATTGATTGTATAATGTTTCTGCCAGTCAAATTGTAAATTTTTATAGAGTTCTACAATAAAAAGAGGGATAACTGAGGAGGAAAGACCAACGGTATTGGTTCCAAAATAGGGACAGTCCCTTCAAATAAGGGTGGGGTGCCACCCTTAAGACTTCAATTGGCATTTTATTTTGTTTTAATTTTTATTACACATTTTATTACACAGAATGAAAATAATAAGGAAATAGTCTTATGGCAAAGAAAATTACAAAATGCATGTCTGTGAAGGTACAAATTTAAAAACTGCCTTTCTGTGGTCATTAGGGAGTCTATAGATGTTGAGTGTTCACCAAAAGTATTCAAGTGTATGTAAGCCTAAAATTTGTGGCTTAGTATTTTTGGCACCATGCCATACTGTATAGTTTTCTTAACCCCTTTACGCCTAACATTATGGGGGAGTATACTATAAAAAAAAGTGCCAATGTAGTGGCTAGGCCTTGCGACCTTATAACCAAATTGCCCCAGTCTCAGTCAAAAGGCCTAGCTTATGAGGGATGGTGCAGAAAAAAGCTTTTAGTGTTGTGGCAGTTTCACAGAGTAAGATCCCGAACCCATAGTACTACTTTGGCATCCCTAGGATGTCACTGCAAGAGGGTGCTTGAAACTCTGGGCCCTTTGTTTTTCCAAGCTCAGCCAGACAAGGTAGCACAGTTCAAATTAGGAGGCACTGGACATCTCTGAATCCTTCACACTAGGGAAATATTCCCAACCACCACTTTACCCAGTGGCCGCATAATTTTGTTTTTTTTTCCCACGAGGAGAGCCCTCAGAACCCCCATCATACCTGCAGAGATATTATACAGCCAGCCACCCATCCCAAAGGCCAGAATTAAGGTGGAGAACCCTTACTGGACACTGATAAGAACAAATATTACACTTGATCTTAGCCAAAAGGCCGAGAAGTGATAACACATACAGTTGCATGTGTGTAGACAAAAGAGTGGACATTAATGTCCACATGCTGCACATATGCGTCTCTGGCAGCTGATGTTTCTCTGCTGAAAGTTCACTCACTGTCACAGGCACTCCTTTGGTTGGCTGTTGTTCTGCTTATAAGACCTGCAGGAGGCATTCATGGACCTGACAGACAGCCCATTGACTGACTGAAGGTATGTGCATGGTAGGGTGACAACACTGCTGCTAGTTGAGAGGTAGTGGCTCAGTGTTTTAGACTGCAAAAGGAAATTCTATTACTTTATTTGAAAAAAAACAAGAAAAAAGCATTTTACACCACAAATTGTGTTGAATTGAATTCCATTAATTAAAACAGCAAACAGAGAATAAATTACTGTAGTCCTTGACACCAGTTTAAAGATCTGAAAGATATAGCATGCTGACCGGCTATACAAAATGCAGTTATGCTATATTTTGTATCTTGGTAATTTATGCATCCTATGTGTATAACTACCCCCGCAGGAGCCTACTGATTTTGGTCTCAAGGTTCTTTCCCCAGTAAGTGCACTAGCAGCCAGGCACACAGTCTGAGTAATTCTTTTGTCTCAATGATCAGTCTAGGGGTATTTTTTTTCTATTTTATTGAAACTTGGATGGTGCAGGATAACAGTGGGATACTCTAAGAACAGTAAGTAGTAATTAGAAGATCTAGGTACTCCTAAAGATCCTAAAGATTCTGAGCTTTAGTCCAAGGAGCAGCAAATAATGGGCTAAGCTAGACACCAGGAAAAATGTCCACCTTTCAGTACAAGCTGTCTCTAATGCAAGAGGAATAGCAGCAATACACAATCACTGGGATCTAGCACATTGGTCTGTACTCACTAATGTCCTTTGATAATGATCCTCAAGACCAGATCCCCAAAAGAAGTCCCTCAGTCAGCTCCGGCAGAGCTCAGTAGAATAGGCCCCCCAGCTAACACAGCTGGGACCTCACTGAACAAAAATGAAGAAATGCAGCATAAACTGCCAAGAAGGGCAGCGACCAGGGGAGGACTGACCATTTGGAAACTCGGGCACTGCCCGAGGGCCCAGGGTCAGTAGGGGGCCCCATGAGATGCCCCTTTTTCATAGGCTTTTTTGAGTTTTGGCAAGAACACAGGGGCCCCGTGATCCCCTATTGCCCAGGGGCCCCATGAGTTGTCAGTGGCAGTGACCCTTCAAGCTGGGTTCTCCTCCTCCTGGACATGAAACCCTCAGTTCCAAGTAGGATTGCCACCTCATCCCTTTAAAAATGAACACATTAAATACACACGGTCTAAGGCTAAGGTATTGCAGATAAGCCATGAAGTGAGTTTAATTACCACCTTAATCAGCCACAGAACCTGTGTAATTAATATGTGTTCAGTTTTAAAGGGATGACAAGGCAACCCTAGTTCCAAGCTTCAGACTATGTATGCCCAATCCCAGCCTCCATCTGGGAAACTTCCTCCCAATATTGGCTGGGGCCACATATATTGCAGATTTGACTCTCCCAGCCCACTACTTTCCAGAACCATCCAGAAAACAAGGGGGGCAGATAAACCCACAGCCTGTGAAACTCATAGTAGACCAGAGTAATCACAGGCAGCTTCACTAAATACAGGAGAGCTTAGAACTAAATTTACCTAAACGTAGCTTCTATCTAGGAGCGTGCTACATATTATTTGGAAATCATACTGTATGGGTTCAGGGGTGGGATCAAGGGATAAAGATTGCTCTTATTTATTCCTCAAAATAAGTCACTTTCACTGGCTCACCACATGATGATGGAATTGGTTTTAGGTTTGAGATGCTTCTGAAATCATTCAGAATTTACTGCCAGGTTTTTCTTTTTCTTGGGAGAGTGCATGTGATCAGCACAGGGCCAATCACCACTGCCCAGACAGAGGTCAGGGGTTCTGCGTCCTCCTAGAGAAAACTCCTCCTTCAAGCTTTAACCAGTGCTCTTCTGAACACCAATAGAAGTCACAAGACTTCTCTAACTGCTGATGAGAAAAGGTATTTAGCAGTTTATATTTACTTATATAATTGCATTTCCATGTTCTGTGGGAGACCAGATATAGTGAATGAAGGGTCCTGGGTTTAGTAACATTTTAACCGCTTCCCGACTGCCCTATAGCAGAAGTACTACTACAGGGCGGCACAGGTGCACAAAAATCACGTATATACAGTATTTGTCATTTTGCATTTCCGGGTAGGGAGCACGCATGAGCCACACGCCCTCCCTACCTGCACCACCATTCATGGCCATGGCTGTCAATCACCTGGTCCCAGCCTGTAATTACTCACTGGCGCCTGGTGATTTCTGAAGATCTCTGAACTGTTTTGTTTACTAACAGTTCTCCTCCCTGTCAGCTCGGCACATTGCTCTGGATGGCTGTGCTGTGCACAGCTCAGCCATCTGGAGCAGGGTGATTACAGTGAAGCACACAGACAACACTCCCAGCACACAGTTAACCCTTTGATCGCCCCTCCTGTTAACCCCTTCCTGTCCATTGTCATTAGTACAGTGTCAGTGCTTTTTTTAGCACTGATCACAGTATTGGTGTCATTGGGGATGTCAGTGACACCAAGTCAGTTCCCTCCAGCGTCAGAATGTCGGCTGCAATCCCGCAGTCCCACTAAAAATCCCAGTATATATACCGCCATTTGTAAACGCTATACCTTTCCAATTATTTTACACATATTGGGATTTTTTAGCAAAGATATATAGCAGAATATATCTTGGCATAAATTTATGACGAAATTTGATTTTTAAAAATTTTTTACTGGATATGTTTAATAGCAAAAAGTCAAAAATATATTGTTTTTTTCTCGAAATTGTCGGGCTTTTTTTTATAACACAAAAAATAAAAACCGCACAGGTGATCAAATACTATCAAAACAAAGCTCAATTCCTTGGAAAAAAAGGATATAAATGTAATTTGGGTGAAGCATTGCATGACTGCGAAACTGTCAACTAAAGTAACGCAGCGCCGTAACGCAAAAAATGGCCTGGTCGGGAAAGGGGGTAAATCCTCAGGAGGGCAACTGGTTAAGGAACCACCAACTGTGAAGGAAGTCAACATACCCCACCTGGAAACCGCCAGGAGCCTATGCAGAAGGGCTCATGTTGTAAATTCTTTTCTCCCCATACAAATCAATGGGAATGCAAAAGCAGCTTGATGCAGGTTAGTAGGAGGTGTAATGCTTATCAGAAGGAGGTTTAAGCCTGTGAATGAACTCAGAAGTGTCTCAAACTGATTTCAAGTTAAAGCTTAAAGTAGAGTTCCACCCAAAAGTGGAAGCTCCATTTATCTGCCTCCTCCTTCCTCCACTGCCACATTTAGCACCTTTTGGGGGGAAGGGGGGAACTGGTACCTGGTTTTGGCAGGTACCCACTCCCATATCTGGTTTTGTTCATCGCAGCGAACTGAGCCAGAAGTTCAGCCCCCTGCAAGCCCTCTGGGAAACTCAACAGGTCCCAGAGGACTGCAGCCCATTCACAAAGCGCTGTGTGCTTCACGCATGAAGAAGGAAATCGTCTGTAAAGCCACAAGGCTTCAGCATCGATTTCCATTAGTCAAAATGGTGGTGGCAGCACCCAACAGCTGATTGAAGAATTGGCTTGGGGTGAAGACACTGCAGGATCCATGGACAGGTAAGTGCCCTAATCTTAAAAGTCAGGAGCTACAGTATTTGTAGCTGCTGACTTTCAATTTTTTGGGGGGCTAGAACTCCACTTTAATACCAAGTGGCTTCCAGATGTTGGGGTGAAAGGTTATTCACTCGCAAGTATACTGTTATTTTCAGAAGCAGTTTCTATTCCTTGCTTATAAGACAGATATGTTTTTTTTTGCTTTTCAATTGGCCATGTGGTGAATGCAAAATATTTTGTTTGTTACTACAAATCTTATTCTTTTTATACTGGTTGCTTTGAAGAGATGTAGCCAGAATTGAAGGTTGTTTGAGTGATCTGCTGAATGTTGTCTACAAGAATTTTCATATAGAATGGGTCTGTGTTTCTTTGGAAAGCCTAATCTGCCTATCCAAAGAGAGTGGACATGAGCCACATTTAAAGGTAGTAAAAGAAATCTTGCTTGCAAACTTTATTTCTTCCTTTCCACTTCTGCCAAAAAAACAGAGGTCACTTCGAAAAGCCATTAAAAGTGTACTCTCAATGCCTGTCAATCCGCCTTCTCTGCTTCCTGTATCATCAATTTAAACAACCAAGACAAGTTGGAATGTTAGTTGCAAAAAATGTCTAAAAACTGCCACGTTTTTAAATCAGTTGTTCTGTATGTGACAAACAGCAAGGTTCCTTTAGTAAGTGTGTTTGGGAATAGCTCTCCTGCTTCACAAGCATGGGTTCTCAGATCACAAATCTATTGGCTAAAAGTAGTGGGGTAGACCGGGTTTAGGCAGGTAGCATACTGTATATTTAGTTAGCGCCCAGCTCACCAGTTCAGGGAGAAAGGGTTCATATTTTGCTGCCTTTCTCCAGTGTGTTCGTGGGCTTTTCCTGGGGTCCAGACAGTTCTATAAAAGGGAAGAGGTCAGGGCTCCAGCATGGAGAAGAGAAGTGAGAAAAGGAAAGCCAATGGGGAGGGCTCCAGGACCCCCAGGATCCAAGGAACACTTGGAGAAATGCATGGGGAACAAATGCAACTGAAGACTTGCTGGGCCTCTGGTCCACTCTGGAAAGCCATCTCGTCGGAAGAACCCTTGGACATAGACTTCTCTGAACATTGCCAAGCATGGACTTTTCTCAAAGAGAATTCACCTGTGCAGGTTAACCTGGGGCAGCCAAAGTTGTATTGCATGTTATACATGTTTTGCCAAGTTTACAATAAAAGTTGATTTTACTGCTTAAAGCCTGGTCTGAAGTTATTCAAGGGGTAAGTGCAAGGTCCTGGTGTATTACTAAAGAACTTGGGTTCATGACCACAGTATGGGGTATGTGTAACATCACTACAACATAAGTAATAGCAAGCGAGAAATAGCAAACAGTTATTGGCATGGTACCTAGAAGGTGACATGCTCTCTGATAGTAAAGGTTCATGCTGTGACTCCCTCCCTAGCTGTCTATGCCCGTGACCAAGAGTGGACTAGCGTTATGGAGATCTAAGGCCTGGTCACTAGGTACAGACAGAGAAGAGTTAAGTGATGAGGTCCAAGCTATGTGCTTGACAGTACCCCATTCTGTTACTGGGAGTGAGGTAGCAGAGGTACGCTGACTGGTGGAGTGGGCATAGTCTGTCCCTCCGAATGCAACACATACATCAGTACGAGTTTGTATGACATGGGACGAAGTAGCTTAAGGAGGAACTTTGGGTACTGCACAGATGTGGATCATCTTTAAGTTATAAAGTCACCTTAATGTTTGATTTTTCACATGACCGCAGCTCCTGTCTGATCCCAGGCATTGGTGAGTATACCTTAGAGCAAAGAGCTACCCCACATGCAAAGGTCAGTTACCCCATTCCATGTCTGGAGTAGCCCAAAAAACCCACACTATGTGACCCACACTTGATGCCCAATGAGTTAATGGGGAGCATGGAGGAGGTACCACCAGCCTACCCCTACAATTGTACTACAGCAATACCTGGATACACACTGAAATGCCAAGATAATCTGTCCACATTAAAATTTGGCTGCTGTGCATTATTATTTTTGAAGCCAGGATACACAATGAAACTCAATGGGAATATTTTATTAAAAAGACAAAATTCACAGCAAACAGTCTCAAATATAGTATCCTAATATACACATGTGTCTCTTAATATGTACATTCATGAGTACAAATATATATTTTAAAATATCTATGTATTTATACTGGTTGTACAAAGACTGCTTAACCTGTACAGTACATTCATGTTGCTGATAACCTGAAGGTGCAAGATTGTGCTACAGGACATTGTTCATCCTTATTGACCTCTTTGTCAGGCCCCAGAATAGGCCTGTAACTCTTTAACTCTATTAAACATAGCAGCATTTTGTGCACAGCACAAGAATCCTATAGCACACAAAACAAGTGTTAAACAAGTCATAAAGATCAGTAAAATGTGTTTCAAATAGTTATGAATATCACATTTTTTTCATTTTTGGATAGCTAAAGGTTTAAGGAATAGGTTTACGTAAAACAAATGTATTTTGTAATATGATGCAATTTCAGTAATAGGGTTTGTACCTACAGGAAACCTGTCCGCGTTTTCATTAGTATAAGCAGAATTTCACTTCTAGGTGAACACAGCTCAGTTGATTAAAGAGCTTATGAGCTTATTAAAACAGAATGCATGACAAACTGCTAAATGTAGGATTTAAAAACATAGCACCAAATTGTTTGTATTTGGCTTAGCTATATAGCTAGTGGGTACATAATTCAGAGCCCACGGATCTACTTTCGGGGGCACCTCTCTACCTTCAGTTTATTCAAAAAGACAGCTAGCTCACAGGCCTATGCTCCCACTTTGATCCTCGCTTTTGGAGTGCAGTGAATAATGTCAAGGTACTATAAAGGCAGGCTTAATGGAATCATATTAGCATTATATATTAACTGATTATCATGACATTTTAAATAACCAAATAACTCAATTACAGGTTTTTATTTAGTATCTACCTTAAGTGTCACTTCAATATCTACTGGGAAAGTGTGGCAGCAGACAAATACTTCTAAGATGACCACTGAATGAATTAATGGCAGAACCCAAACATGTCCTATTACTTTCTTCTAAATCACATGTATCCTATGCAGTGCTGGGGCCAGTGTTTAGTGTTGATAACCTCTTTCAGTTAGTGGTGAACAAAATTAGCTCATAAAAAACATAGACTAACCAATTCACCCAGGCACATGAAGCCTAGTCCAATAAATTGTCATTTATTGACAAAAACACCTATGGCTATTAAACCTCCTGAATCACCAGATGGAGAATGGTCAACTTTATCGGAAGCACTAAGGTTAGATGATTGAGTCTACCTAATTTAAACATCTCTAAAGAGGTGTTCCACTGGATAACTTTAATACATTGATTAGGACAAGTTCCCTGAGTAGGATTACATAGGGATCCAGTTGGGGTGAAGAGATATCCAAACACTTTGTGAGTATTGAAGCACCGTGTCACACCACAAGCCTGCCTGCCGATATGCGGAGGGATCTGATGAACATCAATATACTGTATTTTGTATACTGGTTACTATAAGCTTCTGTATGCCAGCAGTGAGTGTTGGTGTAAAGGACAACTGGATGTACTTAAAGCTGAGCTGTTATCCCTTTAATGAAAAGTGCAGATTTTCAAAGACTGAAATATGTCTTTCTTTTTAATTTAAAAATTAAAAAGCTTTTCTGAAATTTTAGTTACTGGGCAGGGGCGGACTGACAACTCATGGGGCCCCCAGGCAATAGGGGATCATGGTGCCCCTGTGTCCTTGTCCACACTCAAAGCACACCCAAAAAAAGCCTATAAAAGGTGCCAGGGGAATTTCATGGGGCCCCCTACTGACCCCGGGCCCCCGGGCAGTGCCCGAGTGCTCAAATGGTAGTCCGCCCCTGTGACTGGTTATACATCTACTTTAAGTCCACTATGTTGTATTTTGTGATCACCTATTGGTGGAACTGCTGCTATAGCAGACCACGTGGCATCGGGACCCCAGCTATGGGTTGGGCAGAATATCTCCTACTCTGACAGTCACACTGGGCAGCCCAACCCATCTAGACCTTCAATCACACTGAACTGGCACAGAATTTGACAGGTCACCCGATCACCGTTATCATTTGTGAACACAGAAGCCTGCATAGGATGTCTTCTAATATTCAGTTGTTCCATGCTCTGAAAACGATGTCATCTTGCTGAGCCACAGAACAAGTGAGTAGTGGAAGACCTAATCTATTGGCTTCAGTGTTTACAAATGACAGAATTGATTAGGTGAGCTGTCAAATCCCACACTTCCACACTGTTCTGTCTGTTACACTCTTGTTCTGTCAGTGTTTCTGATGGAACAGGAAATCTTCCACCCAGCACTTCTCATCCCTGGGGTTCTGACAAATCATCACCCCACACTTCCCTCTGTCTTGATGATCGAGGTCTGAATAGGGTCAGCCTGAGCAGCAGCAACAGCAAAGATGAGCCATTTTTACTGTGCTTTGTATCTACTCTCCACCGTAAACTCCCTTTGCTGCAATGTTTTAATTCATATGGTATGCTTACCATCCACCATTCTTTGTCCCCCCATTCTGTGTGCAATGCTGTCCATTTTCTTTTTGCACCCTTCATTCCATATGCAATGTAGTATATTACCTACATTGCCAAACCTCTTTCCGCAAGGAATGCTTTACATTTCCAATTACACCCTCTGATTGCATATTCCATGCTGCATAATCCTTAGGCTGCCAAACCTCATTCCATACACCATGCTGTTCCCTATTATGCAGCCCATCAGTCAGTTAAAAAAAGCTGTACATTTCTCATACCGCTCCACCTCATTCCATACGGCATTCTGTGTGTTCCCTATTCTCACTACTTCATTCCATATACCATGCTGTACATTCCTTATTACCACTGCCTAGTTTCATATACTATGTTGTTTGTTCCTTATTCAGCAACACCTCATTTCATGCCATGCTGTACATTCCCTATTCCCCACTACATCCCTTTTCTGTCATGTTTTACTATTTTATACGTCTGCATTCTTTTCATTCCTTTGTCATTTACCATGGCAATTAGAGCCCTATACAATTGTGTTTTTTCTGTTGAGGCCCATTGCAGTTTTTGCTATGTGGACCTGTGATTTCTAGTTATGCCCTTGCAACCACTCCATGCAGACCATAGGATTTCTTTGGGTATATTGTTTCTGTTGATATTTGTAAATGTATTGATACAATATTTTATTTGCTTCTAAGCTTATTGGCCATAGGCTCTGTTCTCTGTATTAAATTTCTTTCTATCCAGATAACATATTTGAGTTATCTTCAGGCTAACAAAAACAGTTTTGCCTGAAAATAGTACCCTTAGAACAGCTAATACAAGTAATTTATCAAGAAAGAATTCAAGATTTGTAAGTCAGTACAGTACAAAATCAACTATCAATTTCATTAAAACTAGCCTATACCTAGGCATTACTGTTCTACCATATTACTACAATTGCTCATTGAATCAGTTAAACAACATTTGAAATTTTAGTTTAAATCTGCTAAATGCATTTCAGGTGCATTAAAACAGTTTGTTTTCTTTCCAAAGCAGCCTCAGCCTGCGTAGAAAGGCCTATCCCCTGCCAGCAGTTGCAAAGAGAGATCCTTGTGTGGAGTAGCAGAAGAGGTCTGACATGTGCCCTATAGTGTCCGACCTATAGTTGTGCAATCAGCAAAGCTTATACTGTATGTCCTGCTGATTAGAGACCTCTGGTTCTGATTCAACAGGGAGTGTGCTGGACCTCAGCTGACAGACCACTGCTTCTCCACAGAGAGCAAGCTGCTGGCTTGGGACACACTTTTTTTACTCAGGCTGCTTTAGGAATAAAATGAACTGCTAGACATTTAGTTCCTTTTGTTTTGATGCATCTGGAATGCATTTTACAGATTCAAACTGAATTTTTGACTGGACTTAAAAAATACCTAGTTGTGCAAGTAAAATTAGCATTATATACAATTATTTAATAACCAATAGTTATATGACTAAGTGACAATACCAGCCAGTGAAAACTTGTCAACTCAGTTGTGGCACATTGTGAGGGATCAAAAGTCTACAGTGAATTTCAATCAAGCACCAAAAAGAACATTTACTACCATGATCTTTTGAACATTTCAGCTTCACTTTTTTCTTCTTTTGAACTATGGCTTCTTCAGTGTAAGAATTCAAAAGTGACTTTAATTCAAAAAGTTCTCTCTGTGATTCTCTTACATATGTTCTATAGACACGTCTTCTTCCCTCAGCTCATTGAATGCTGAGTCTAGCTGTAGAGACCTATATAAGGGTGGTGGTGTTCTTGGTACTTGGCAGTGCTGGGCTTGAGGCAGTTGTAGAGCTGTGTTAAAGGTAGGTGGGTCTTCATCTGTTAGGCAAGGGTTGTCATGACCAGCTATGACTGGAGTTGGTTGGCCAGGGGATTGCTCTGTTTTTCCCTTGCGATTCTTCCACCATCTGATGAATTTGTGCCATTTCTGACGCAAGACCACCCAGAAGGAGTCAATGAGGAAAATTTCTGCAATCTCTAGGACGCAGACCATAGAGCAACTCATCCACAGGCCCAGCTGACCTCCAAAGTTGGCCAGTAGATTAGGAAGCTGTAGAAAGAGATTAAGCCCAGTTAATAACAGAAACATTCCATTATTCTGTTGGTACATACAGCACTATCAAAGTAACTGTGGAGAGTCCCACCTCTACCCTTTAGAGACTAAAGCTATATATTGATATAATATGCTCTGGGAAAAAAATTACGGAATTGCCAGCTCTTCATCAATGTGTTGTTTTTCCCAGGGTCTATACAAACAGCAGAGTTCAGAAGGCCAAGAGATAAAGATGAGACTGTCATCTAGTTTTTTTTTCTATTTACGGTACCTCTTCTCTGGACTGTCCATGTTATTAGTAAAAACAATTCAAGATGCAACTGTTTTTGGAAGTTATACTATGCAAGACATCTTGAGTTAGCTACCTGATATATCTTGGTACACTTATCCCATCAGCATCGAAATACTGTTCCACACATCAAGTCTTGTTCAATAAAAATGTTATCATGCTGTTGCTTTAAATGTGCCAAACCAGTGTCACATTAATGGTAATGGTTTGGCCAAACAATGGCATTGCAGAATTTGTCACTGGCCTGGAAATTCAAGCAGGCATCCTACTACCATAGTCCCTGAGAAGTACTGTATTACAGACTATTATGCAGTTTAACACATACAAAAAATGAGACAAAAATATATTGTGTTATAAAAGCAGCAATCAGACATCCAAGCAATAGGGACACTGAACAGCCATATACAGTTAGCCATTTCATCCAAAATCCTCAATATGAAGATTTAAAAAAGCATAGTACTGAATTAGGTTTTTTTAGGTACCAAGTTATACTGAAATACAGCCAAATCTAAAATTCATAACTTTTAATCATACAGCATGACATTGCAATTACATGATAAAATGATGCCAATGAAGCCTTACACATAAGTTCAAATTTTTAGGTATCATTTGTGTTATATAACCTCATTATTTAGCATATTGATATTTAACATGTTTTCAAAACTCAGGGTATTTTCTCTCAATGCATTTCATGAACAACGATCACTTTTTCAAGTGAAGAAGCTCAATAATGAGGTTATTTAAGACAAATGATACCTGGAGAGATTCAAACTTAGCTGTATGGCTTAATTGTCTTCAGCCATCGTTCTATGGATTTACTAACTGATATACATAATTTCATCATGTATTTGAAATTTTATGATTAAAGTTATGAATTTTTTATTTGGTTGTATTTTAGTATAGTTTGGTACTTAAAAAGCCCAATTCAGTACTATCCTTTGCTAAATCATGCTTTACTTACACTGGAAGAAGGGCTCTCAGCTATCGTTCTGAGGTTTAGGTCTTGGTAATATATGCCTAAATTTGCCAGGTTGAATCTAAAAAAGAGAGAGCAAAAATGTAATTGTTAGATGATAATGATGGATTCGTAGATTCAGTATCGAAGTTACCTGAAAGTCTGAAAACAGTGACATTTTTAGACTTTAAGGAAATATTTCATGAAGCTCAGAAAAACCTCAGCTGAAAGCAGCTTCTTCTTGACTGCTAAAATTCACATATTTTGAAGTAGTACCTTCCATAACAGTAAGTTGAATAGCTTTAGCATAACTGCTCTGGAACTAGTATAATACTTTGGAATTATTATTATTATTATACAGTATTTATAAAGCGCCAATAGTTCGCTCAGCGCTGTACATTACAAAGGGGGACAGAGCAATACCAATACAATGCAAAACATGAGGGGATTGAGGGCCCTGCTTTCTCGAGCTTACAATCTAGGAATTGGGAAAGTCTGCTTCCAGCAGCTGAGACAAGTAATTTGTTTTGAAACATATTCCCTTAAAGCATCAGATCACCTAAAACTGAAGCTTTGGATAGATACTGGGATTAGGGAGTTTGGAGGAAGTTCCATCAAACAATTGCTGAATTACTGGAATGAGGAAACTCTGTGTTGCCTGATGGATGCCCAGTGGTTCCTAAGAACATCAGCTTGTATGGAGTGAAAGGATGACAGCACTTTCATACAAGCTTTGGATAGACGACATCGGGTCATACCAATGCATGTCATGGTATTTACTTCTGAACAAGAGGAAATGATTCCTACGTCATGCCCCCTTACATGATCATTGAAAAAGTATCCCACTATGCCTATTGGTTTTAACGCAGCCATTACAGAAAGAAAATGTTACCAGAAAAAGTGAGACTTCATGACACTTTGGGTTGATTTACTAAAACTAGAGAGTACAAAATCTGGTGCAGGTCTGTACAGAAACCAATCACTTTCAGGTTTGTTTGTCAAATCGTAATTGAACAAGAATCACACAACTTTCATCCAGGATTCACACATTATTTTCAATTGAATTCAATTACAAAATATTGAAATCTTCAGTGAAAGATGTGTGAATCTTGAAGATGTTGTGAAGACATAGACCTCTATAATTAGACCTCTTAAAGTATATTTCAAGCCACACCTGTTTGTTTTAGTTTTAGAGTAGGAAAGGGTGAGAACTTAGTTTTGGAGTAGAAAAGGTTAATTGAAAAAAACTGACCCAAATCCCCCATCCACACACTCAAGGTGGATGGGGGAATCCTCCCTGCTGTGTCTTTGTATTCTTACAGCGGAGACTTCCCTGCCATTAGAATGCAATGATCAGTGCTGCAGTCCATAGCAGACTTTCTCAACCTTCTCAAGAAGGAGAAACCCGTGAAATAACTTTCCAGTGTCTGGGAACACCTGCTAAAAAGTACTATATCTACAACTCATGATATATTAGTGTGATGGTCAGTAGAAAGAATAGGAACTTATCTGAGGAGCAGAAATTGCTCATACTAAAGGAACCCCTGGCAACCTCTAGAGAAACCTTAGGGCTCCATGAAACCCTGGTTGATGAACCCTGGTCTATAGCCATATAACAGTGCTGATTGAGTGGCAAAAATCCAACAATCCGATCGGCAAAATTACTTCTGTTCAACCACAGTGTCTGTCTACATGTGGATCGAAATTCAGCTGGCCCCTGCTGATATTTTCAAATTAACTCTTTCTTTCACAAACCAGCAAGCAAGGGGAATTTTACAATAGAAAAACAGACAGAAAACCCCAACTTTTTATTGCTATCTGTCTCCCTGCTGCAGACCTGCACACCTAACTCATGTAACCACTATCACCATTATAGCATTATGGGAAGTTAACAGAACTCCATAAATCCATAAAAATTGCTTTAAAAATGCTATCCAAAACAAACAAAAAAAAACCCTGGACATATGCTGTAAGCAGAGATACCCTAACATAGGAAAAGCCAATGAATGATTCGATGCTTTAGCATCTATAGATGACAAAATATCAGCATTTTAGGATACATTAGGATTGTATGACATATGACAAATATAGGATAGGGAACACATGGAAGCACATGTATATATATACATATATATATATATATATATATATATATATATATATACACACATATATATATATACATAGAGAGAGAGAGAGTATTAAAAAAGCACCCTGCTAGCACCATCAATTGACATCATTACAGCCAAATAAATACCATAAGATCGTTGTGTAAATGCTTAGTGAACGTGTAAACCTCGACACCACACAGACAACACCAATGGTGCTAACATGGTGGCAAATAGGGCATACAACTCATGATTCCACGGTGTATACTGGAGGTTAGCATTATTGGTGTTGGGGCAATAAAGTTCACCAAGTATATGGGGAACTACTGTTAGGTTACTGGAGTCAGAATAAAATCATTATTTTTGTAGATCTGCTGCCATCTGTACCTATGTACAGATTATGTACTATCTGTAAAAAGTTTGCTTTTTTTAGGATATGTTAATTAGTAGACAGAGCGCCCTCCTAATTTAGCTGAGTCTGCACCAGTTAGATAGAATGAAAATGTGAAAACACTTACTGGATATGTTTTTCTTTAAAGACTTGCTAACATGGGCTCAGTTTAAAAGAAAATATATAACTGCAAGCAACCAATCAGAAATCAGTTTACTTCCCACTCTATAGCTGTTGAAAGCTCAGTTCCAGTCCATCCCATTTTTACTCTATTAATCTTACACTGCCTGTGTCCAAAAAGCCCACAAATACTGTATCTATGGACTTCCACGGTCATCATCAGAGTCAACAACCATTATTTATAAAAGTACAAATTGTTCTTGTTTCCCATAGAATTCAACTGGATTATTTTCTTCATCTGCATGAAAACTACATCTAAATCAAACAAGTACAAACAGACTTTCATTTTGGTGACCGGGTATTAACAAACTGGCTGGTCGTTTCTTAATGTGCTGTAATTTTACTAACTCACTTAAATAAACAGAGATCACTAAACAGGAAATTAAATCCTCCTGTAATTAAAAAGTCATTATTGCAAACAGAATGTAAGGGTATCATTTAGCTGTATGAAGTCATCGTTGGGTACAGCCCTTTTTATAGAGATGAAAAGGTGACTCTACTGTGTAGGACAATTTAGGTAAGACGGTAGTATACAATAAGGACAGGGTAACAGCAGAAAAAAAACAATGGTTGTAGCATTAGATTTCTTCTATATGAGCACACATACAGGGCAAAACTGGCAAAGGTGACAAATGAATGAGTGACCATCACCAAGGGCAACAGAATCAGAGGAGGGCAGGATAAAAATGTTATCAGTGGATGCTTAGAGGGTAAGTAGGAGTTCATAAAATAAAATATATTTTTGCAGATTTAAAGGGAAGATTTTTTTTACAATTGTTCAAATGCACAGCTGAAATTAGGGTTCTCCTTAATGGATAAGCTCGATTTTCTTTACAGATTTTATTTTGAAGAGAGAGAATGTGCCCACTACACCAGGACATCTTGGAAAAGTTAAATATTTTTTATTATGTTTTCTTTCCTTACAGTATATATTGCTATTACATTGCTGGACTTTTTAACTAATTTTGAAGATATGAGTCATTCTTTTTAACAGGTCTTTGTTGGCATGGCCTTTGAATAATAACCCTAATACACTTATATGGATTATGGCTTACAACAAGGAAGAGAATGAAAGCTGATTTAAGGGCTAATTAAACTTACTTTGTCAGGTTTTTATTGAGTTTGTTTCCAAGTTCCCAGGACAGAATCCGCAATGTCCACTCCTGACAAAAAATAAAAACACAGATATGACATAAATTAGGAACAAATGTAAGTGAACCTGTACAGCAAGAAAGTAGGCTGACTTAATTTATCAGTTATTAAAGCTTTACTGTAAAATCTAACTCTTTTACTGCATGGTTGTCATCCATACTGGACTTCAAACATGTCTTGGACCCTTCCATGTACACCTTATTGTAAAGGCTAGTTAGAGGTTGGGGTGGTTACCACTTATCTGTACAGTTTTTCGGCTGAATACCATATTGGATACCTTCAGCCGCCATTGTGCTTTTGCTGGGTGTCCAAAGTGTCCCTGTGCCTTTAAGGAGGATTGGTCTACCTCCAGGCAAACCTGCCCTTAACCTCCCTAGCGGTCTGATTGTGTCCATATTTCTGTGCTCAAAGCGGTACATTTTCTTTGCACGGAAATATGTATTTTTTTTATTGTAGGTCTGTAATTTTTAGGAATAACTCACTGAAATCTGTCCGAACAAGAGTCTAGTAAACATCCCGGATATGATAAAAATTTGAAACACGAAATCATAAATTATAATTTAATAAATAATCATAAAAAATAATAATATAATAATAAATTTAATTCAATAATATAATCAAACTAAAAATACTGAAATTTGAAATATAGCGCCAAGTTCGCACATCACTGAGCAAAGTCACAAAATTGTTTTCAGTGTCTGATGATGAATTTCCCCACAAATCATTATCACTCAATTCTGCAAGTGGTTCTGATTTACTATCGCTGTTCTCTAGTTGGTCTAAAACCGATTTTGACCTAAAGGGACACTTTTTGGATGCCATGGATGTTTCTCAGTTTCCAGGCAATAAGAACAGTCAAAATGCAGGCAGGGCACAGGACAAAGCACTAGGGACAAAATGTATGTGAAATGGTTTGATACAGTAATGTTTTACTATGTGATTTTAGTTTATTTAGTGAATGTCACCTTTTGTCATTTTCAAATTTCCCGCCAGTTCCGTCCCCCATACGTCCCGACGTTGCAGGGGACGGAACCCAGAAGACAGATGCCGGCATCCGCCGGAGAACATTGCAGGGGACACTGCAGGAGGGACATTGCGGGAGCGCAGGACATGGTAAGAGAAGAGATCCCGGAGCAGCGCCGCATTGTAAGCCCTGAGTGTAGCTCGGGGTTACCGCTTTTGGTACTGAAACTTTACCCCGAGCTACACTCGGGAATACCGCCAGGGAGGTTAATGTATCCACTGCTATATGTGCTCCAACTAGGAGGCTCTCAAAACTATAGAGTTAGTACCACAGTATGCAGAGGAACCTTGGCAAAGCTCTGTGGCTTTTTACATATATTTGGAAATGTGTGCAACTAAAATCTCAGTTTTAACATGAACTGTTAGACAGGGTCATTTTGGTTTTGTTGTAAGATAGCTGGTAAGTGTGCTGAGAAATTTTCTGTTGTTTGTAACTTCAAATTTGTCTGCTTTTATTCATCTCTATTACCTAGGGATGGATCAGATTAGTAGTTTACAAAAAAAAAGATAAGGTTGTTTGTGTTTTTAGTTCAGATCACAGGTAGTAGCAAGGATACTGCATTTCTTGTGGGATCAACAGGTATTTTCTGTACTTGCTACTAGGATTGCACTGATACCGGTATTGGAGCCAATACTAAGCATTCGCATGAGTATTTTGCAATTTTAGCCTTTTCATTTTTCATGGGTTCAAATTGCACTGCATGAAAAAAATTGGTATCAGTATTTGATATTGGTGAGTACTTGATAAAAAGTATCAGTACTCGTACTCGTTCAAAAAAAACTGGTATTGGTGCATCTTTACTTGCTACAAATGCCCTTAGCCTGAAAAAGGAAAATTAATACAACCACCACATCTAAGGACTGTAAAGTGCATTATATTACATTTTTGTTATTGGGATCCACTTGAAAAGTCCAGTGTACATAAGCCTTTGCTAAATGAGTCTGACATGGGGACTTTTATTCAACCCAATGTGTTCGAATTGGCATAATGACTTAAATATGACTCTTCCAAAAAAAGCTTTTCTCATGGGAAGAACTACATAAGGTGCACTTTATATACTGACTTTTTTAGTTTTGAATAGAGTGCAGAAGAGCTAAAATTTCTGTCCATTTTTTTTTCTCCCATTGCAGAGATTTCCTCTCATTTCCTGTCCCTATGATGTCCACACAAGAAATGAGGGATGTGGTTGTCACTGGGACAGCAATAAAAACATTGTCAGAAGTTTTAACCTGTTCCTATTCTACTAAAAATGTGTTTTTGAATAAGTTGATGTTGGAAGTACAGTATATGTCCCTGACAGGAAGTGAGGAGAAATCCCCTCCCCCTTCCTTAATAAGGACACAGATGGCAATAAAAAATTATCTCTGCTCTATCCATAAAAGAAAAAGATCCTGAACTTACCTCAGATTTCGTTGATGGCCAGCTTGCCACACTCCTTATAAATGCCCATTCTTTAAAACTGGAAAATGACAGAGAAAACCATTGTTTGAGAGTCTAGAATTTGCAATTTCCTCCAGTACTATATACAGTGGGGCAAAAAAGTATTTAGTCAGCCACCAATTGTGCAAGTTCTCCCACTTAAAAAGATGAGAGAGGCCTGTAATTGGCATCATAGGTAGACCTCAACTATGAGAGACATGATTAGAAAAAAAATCCAGACAATCACATTGGCTGGTTTGGAAAGAATTTACTTGCAAATTATGGTGGAAAATAAGTATTTGGTCACCTACAAATAAGCAAGATTTCTGGCTCTCACAGACCTGTACCTTCTTCTTTAAGAGGTTCCTCTGTCCTGCACTCATTACCTGTATTAATGGCACCTGTTTGAACTTGTTATCAGTATAAAAGACACCTGTCCACAACCTCAAATAGTCACACTTCAAACTCCACTATGGTGAAGACCAAAGAGCTGTCGAAGGACACCAGAAACAAAATTGTGACACTGTACTACTTGTGGGGGGTGATGAAGATTTTTTTTTTTTTTTTACACTGATTGCTTTTACACCCATATAGGATGTAAAAGCAATCATTTCTCTTTCTCTCTGTCTGCATTCTTGCAGCCATTGAGAACTACTGAGTGAGCTGTGATTGGTCACAGCTTGTCACATGGTACAAGGCTGTTGTGAATAGCCTTGTACCATGTGACCTATGTGATCATTCACAGATTTCACACGTAGTAAGCAATGATGTCACAAGTGACATCTTGCTTACTACTTTGCATGTGATCACTGATTGGCCAATCAGTGATCACATGATCGGGACCTCGTACAGAGGTCCCATCCGATGATCAGTGTTTCACTGTGTCTGGAGGACACAGCGGGCACCGGATCGCGGTGCTGCATGCTCCCAGGGAGCGCGCACAAGCAGGGTGCGGGGAGGCCATTTATAAACGGCCACCCGACCCTGCACTGCCACCGTCCGGCCATTTATATACAACGGCCGGACAGGAGGTGGTTAAAGCCCAATTGAACTCTCTTGATTTATTACTGTAAAGCAGCCAGGCTGCGTTGACAGTAATAGATACGATTGTCTTTTAGGTCTCATTCAAATGAGCGATTAGGGCCAGTCTATGATTTCTGACGGCAAGAATCAATGCTCTCTTGCACCTGCAGTCACCAGTGTTTATGTGTAGCCATGGGTAAATGCAAATGCTGGTGTCCAGGGGCAATCATCTGTCCCTAACCCCAAGTATCCACTTCCATAGTCATCCATGTGTCAGCTTGTCATTCATTCACATGGGTGGAGCAGCCAAATTTAAAAGTAAACACTGGTAGTTCTGGCTGCAAGAATATGTTGATTTACAGACCGACCTAATCACCCATGTGAATGAGGCATTACTTTTTTTCTGCTGTGTTAAAGGGTTACAATTCCTTGGGCTGACAGCACAAGGGAGAGTCGGACCACTGCTTTCACACACAATGAACTGAAATGGAGAGGCAGACCGCTACATTGCATGTGAGAGGTAATGCCAGCATAAGACGTTTTGTAGCCCTTGGTAGAACACTTAGCAGCTAAATACAATGGTAGAAAAACAAGCATATATGTTAGACTCTTCAGCTTTCATGAAAGTAAATCAAGAAGGTTTGATTGGGCTTTACTGCAGCAACTTTTGTACACTTTTTTCATTTTATTACGCACTATTTTTTGATATGGTCAAGTGCAGCACTATTCTTTAAAACCTGTAAAAGTGTTTAAAGCTGAGGTTTAGATATGGCAAATTTTACATAGTTTACATTGGTCCAGCTTGGCTCAATGTATGGATGTACAGTACGGTATATTCCATACCTGTGGGATCCCTGTGGAAGCTGTAAATGACTGCAGTAGACACTACTACTAGAGTGACCTTCACTAGATTCTGGGTGCTGTGCCAAGTGACTGCCTTTCTACATGTTGACACTGGATTTGCCGGCTTGGCATGGGCACCATTCAAGGAATGCAAAACCTTCTATGACTGGACAATGTGGAGAGGTGGGGTGGTGACATCGCAATCTCCACCTCATCCAATCAGAGAACACTTTCCACTTTCCAGTATGCAAAATGTTTTCTGAATAGCGCCCATGCCAAGTGAGCAACCTCCTGTTTTCAAAGCAAGACAGTTGGACCTGGAAGCCAGCAGCAATCTCTGTAGTAGCAGTGCCAACTACAGTGATTTTCAACCTTCATGGGGATCAGTCAGGTATACCACATACTGTACATAGGTCCAAGGTAGACCAATATAACCATATAGATATTGGCATACCTAAACTTCAGCTTTAATGCATTAAAGGTGCTAAGACATGTCCTGCAGTAAATTAGTAAGGATATTAGTATTTGCCTCCTAGTTCTGTGAACTAATTTTAGCAATGAATTTGTATGGTCATTAAACCACTTGATGCATTTTGATATCCCTGTCATTTACCACCCAAGGATGGTCCATCTTTTGAAACTACTGTAAATCCTTCTGTCCCACTTTCCTGCTCAGTTCTCCCTCTTTTTAGTTTGATGTATAAACCTCTAATGAAAAATGTGCAATTTAATTACCAAAACTGTTATAATAAGCTAAACCTTTCATCCAAACACTAAATTGTCGCTTTTGTTATTTTGAAAAGCCAATGTAAAGGAAAACTGGTGGTGAAAAAAACACCAATCATTTTAACCAATCTTTTTTTTGTTTTTTGCATATCAGTTTTCATGGTCCTTGTATATGGGGGCATGGAAGGGATGTGTCCTTTACCTACTTATTTTGTTCCTCTTACCATGAAAGAAGGTACGGTATGTTCTTACCTGCAAGACTCGCGGCACATGTCCTGACATCCCAGCTCCTCCTGGACAAATCTTTTATGCAATTTGAAGTAACAATAAACTGAAACAAAAAAATAATTAATTTATTTATTAAGTGAAAGGCGGTCATGCATACAAGCTCCTGAAAAGTAACTGAAATTTGTAATCCACAAATATTCAAAAACTACCATTTTCAGAAAGATCATTGCAATGGCATCCCTCATGTATCTCTCAAGAAAGGTCCCTTTTAAGTTGCCCACACTGAGCTATGGGGACATTCTGCAAGTGGAAAATACCCAGTATACTTGGGGGTATAAATAAAAGTAACTATTGCACCTCCCATACATACTCAATGGAATGAAACGACGTCTGTTCTATTTTCATTTTATCAGCACGTTTTAAAACCTGCAATTTTAATATTCATGTCAATACAGCTGTTAACAGGAACATTGAAATTGCTTTTGTGTTTTTTAAATTGAGGAGGGAGTTCCTTTCTTCAACTAGCTGCTACATGTATTTAATTATTATATTTTACTTTTAATCCTTAGCGCTGAGAGACTCAGTTTTGATTTGCTTGACACGTGTTTAAACTTATCCACGTGTACAGGAAATGTCACTTTATCTATGTTGCGATGTCTGAAGAGTGTATTGAAGGATGCTTGATGTATGAACACACTGCTCTGCAATGCCTCCATGTAAAACCATACAAAGCAGCTAGATTTGTACCCGAGTGTTCAAAAAAAAATGCTGTATGTTAGTGCAGTTTAAAATATTTTATAAATATTACTTTTTGTTTTTTAATTTTTACATAGCCAACAACATAAAGACATTTTAAGTCAGCCATAATAATTCCAGTAGACACCTTCCAAAAATACGAAATTGAAAATATTCTATAACGAACCCTTCCATACATTGCATTTATGGAAATGGCATTAAAATCAAAATAACTTACTCTAAATCAGGGACCTAAAGAAGAGATCAGAAAAGAACAACTACTATAGTCTTTTTTCCCATAGATACTGCATATTAATTTTCTAATGAGGACCCAATAACCAATCTCCCCTCAGTGCCCTCCCTCCAGTTCAGTGTGGTTGAAAACATCAAAAGATTTATCTGGTTCGGTCTGGTATTAGCTCCAGATAATAACAGTTGCAACTTAAAACAGTTTATCCAAAGAAATAAATTTCAACTCAAACTGAATCCAAATTAGATCCAACTTATCCAAATAGTATATAAGGCCTGATAAATCTGCTGTTCTCACTACTGTTATCTTGACAAACAGATTTATCTACATTTAGCAACTGTTCATTAACTGGAGAAATTGAGTTTGGCTTCTGGTAATGGGAATTAGGCTTTTAGCAGTATTCAATATGCTGGGAATATTTAGCTGTTGGTAGTGAAGCACTAGGTAATAAAATTATCCATGGATCATGTGGAATCTTTATTGAGGTATTCTCACCTATAAGGTATGTTATGGTCTTCTAACATTGAACGATTCAAGTACAAAACCACCATATGTGTGAAATATTGTTCACTTCCCTGCAGTATCTCCAGCACAGCAGGGAAATTAAGGTGTCCCACTTATGAATTCTGGCACTTTATACCATCTAGTTAGTAATGTTTTATTACTGTAAGCAGGTTACTGCGTTCTTGGTGTGTATTCATTTAAACAGACCGAATGACAGCAAAGAAAGGTCTAAAATGTATTAAAACGTACCAAAAATGGCATGACCATGGATAAAAACACATACTAACATAAGAAAGGAGAGTTCAGATAAAACTTACTCCAGCTGGGATATTCTTCATAGTTGCAGTAGTTTGCTCCTTCTGGCAGGGGTTGGTCATAGTGCGCACAACCACATGTTTTTACCATTTCGAGCTGGAAGCAGGAATATAGGCAGATCTAGTAGAAGGAAAGACATGTAAAATTTAAATACATGACGTAGGTACTTTAATATGTATTACCAACAAATCTGTACCTGACAGGTGAACACAAAAATCAGCAGAATGTTCTACAGAATACTTCTTAAAGGAGAAGCTCCTTTGGCCCTACATCTGATGGAAATCACAAAACTTAGTTATCCACTCCTGGGACCCATTTTCAGCTGACAGAGGGCTAAAGCCTGCTGTTGGTTGACGTCGCTCAGCAGAGCACAGAGCCGGTGACTGACAATAACCAGCTCTCCGCAGACTGAATACTGGTGCTGCAGTCATCTAGGTGAGGATGATCACTTATTTCTTTCTATTCCTGAACTTCTCTTTTAAATGGGCTCCTTCCCAACAACTCAGTGTTCTCAGGTGATATTATTGGTAATATTAATCACCTAATTTATCCTATTTTCTGATTTAGATTTTTAGATTCAAGTGTCACCTCTCCACTTTCAACCTGCTATAGAAGCATTTTAACCACATACACATACCTGATAAGTGTACGTCTTGTTGTAGAGATTTGGGACAGAGACATCACTTCCATCAATAGTACACTCACTGTAGGGGCTACTTAGCTTTGATGACTCTGTCTGAAATCAGAATCAAATAGTATCAGGATATATTCCATTACTGCTGGTTACTTATTAATATACAGTGAAATTTATATCAATCACCACAACAGTGTTGAGTTACCTTAAAGACTTGTTGACACGTGTTTCCTTATTTAAATTAAATTATAGTTGGTCATGCTTTTAGAGATTAGAGGGATAACTGGGTATCAGCTTGTCATAAAAGAAATTTGTACTTTACATATCACTAAATCACCATATAAAGAATGACGTTATGGCTGGACACGTGATCATTAGAGTTCACAGCCCATGATCTGGAAAGGTGCCATGGGTGCCCCAGGGGGGTATGTCTGGAACCTTGAGGGGTTAATTCTGCTTTTTATGGTAACATCTGTAGAACATTATCTTCTTTAGCAATTAACAGGTCTTTAAATCTAATTAATTATATTTAATTCTAAGGGAGAATTCCAAATATGTCTAAAAAGAATATTAACACAGCAACCCAATTTTTTTTAAATACACAATTAACCTAACTAGGCAAAGGGATCTTATATTTAAAGTATACTGTGGGGTTGAATCATTGTTTTTGCTAGACCTCAGTGTGTGGTAGCCAGTCAGCTTCTAACTTCAGCTTGTTCAATTATGCTTTGGCAAAAAAAAAATGGAAGCTGATTGGTTTTAAAGTAGAGCTGCACCAGATTTTGCACGCTCCAGTTTTAGTAAATCAACCTTAAATCAAAATAATCAATCTAAAACCAAAGCTTTCTTTTTCATTCTTAATAATGTTTTTTTTTCATCTATGTCCCATTGGGGAGATTTCCACAATGAAACTAAGAGAAAAACTCCTCAGAGTAATTTTCTCTCAAACAGTTATCACTGCAATAAGTGTCCATTGAAAGATTTCTCCTCTATTCCTGTTCCAGTGGTAACTGAAATTTTTGGATTTTTCCTTCAATTCCTTTCCCAGTGATATTGATCGTAAGACAAATAGAGAGGGCGACTCAGATGACCCTATACACCTTGTAGGGATTTTAATCCATGCATACTCTATGCAAAACTGAAAAAAAAATGTTGTTTAGATATACTTTAAGTGCTAATATTTAAATGCATCAACTGATGAGACTCAATGTTGTATTAGTCTGACTTCAGTAAAATGAATTCTGATAGGCTGCTCTAAGTTACTTCTCTTAAATTAAGCTAGTTATGATGTATTTCTTTGGTTTTAAGGTTGTTTGCCTATTACTATTTTATAAAGCTTAGCTTTAAGGGGTGTGAAGCTTTACATAAAGTATGAACCAGTGATAATCAATGAGTCTCTGTTAATGTCATTGATAATCCCTCACCTTAAAAACGAGGTTACATCTTTCTAGTCTACAATATACTTTCCAACACATGCTTAAATTGATATGATTAATCTTGTCCAAAGAAGCCTAGTGGACAGAAAACAGCAGCCTAAATATATTTGCCTAGCCAATATTGATCAACAAGTGGTGTCAGCTAGGTCTTGATACCACATGCCACTGCAGGACTGCTATGGGACGGGAAATTACATTGTATGTAGTCTGATGAAACTTTTTCTACTACAGTGAAGAGGCTGAGCAATCTACATAAGGCCATATTGGCCCATACATTACCCCTGCTACTCCAGCCCTTATGGCAAATTCAAGAACCGACACACAACCTGACTAGGCCTAATTTGGCCACATGTAGCCAATGAGCACATGAACTGAAAGCCTGTGTTAGGTTGAGATTCCAGAACATGAAAACTGTAACAGTAGCGTTCTGTTCACTCTGAATTTTACTTACCAGTTGCATGCCTATAGATGTCTCAGTAGCTGTTTCAAGTTCAGTCCCTGACTCTTCAATAAATGGATAATCATTTTGGTCATGGACTAATATTTTGGCACCAGCTGCTGTCACTAGGAAGGGGTTATATTCTTCTTCATCAATGTAAATAACAAGCTTCAGCCCTAAAGAAAGATAAAACAATTATAGTATTACCATAAATAGAGGCATGATAGATACATCACATGAAAAGCTAGTAAGGGATAATTAAAGGGCTGACCAAAGACAAACTTCAGTGTGGTTACACCTCTTTATGATCTTTAAACGCTCAATTGAGTCTTCAGTTTAAATAAGCTAAAAATATTCCATGCGCAAAACAAAAAAGACATTCAGTATCTTCCAGTTCATTTTCTTTTTAAATCAGTCACAGTCTCAATAGAAAAGCCTGTATCCTGCTGGCAGCTACAGAGTAGGACCCTTGTTCTCTGTGGTTAGCAATGGTCTTATTTTAGAACCTACATTAACCAGGCTTCTCACCGATTGGAGAGCTTTGGCTCTTATTAAGCAGGGGGCTCAGAACCCTACAAAGAGATCACTGCTTCCCCACAGAGAGCAAGGGTCCCATTCTGCAGAATGATGGCAGGACGTAGGCTTTTCTACCCAGACTGGTGGGCTTTAAATTAACCCACAGGTTCATGTACATTCTACAAATACCTATGCTTCACCAGTCTGAATTCTCCCACCGGCATCTTCTCTTAGGCTTGACTGGCCAGCGTGGGATGATGTCACTCCCATGCATGCGCAGGAGTATAGTTATCCCGGCACACAGACACTGTGCCAGAATGTAAATTGAGCTATGCATCTGCAGCCGAATGTACATTCTACAGATAACTGCAAACAGGCTGGTACATATATTTTTTAATTTTACATCTATGGCTAGCTGCTGAATTCTAACTGGAGTGCCATGGCTTCAATAACTTTGATTTAGACATACAAAATTGACTTGCAGTAAGAACAGATGTGTAATATGTATATGACTGAATTCTCACCAGCTTCTGCTCCACCCATGGAAGATTCAAACAGCTTCTCTCTTGATGCATCATTAAAGGTGTAGCAATTGCCGTAGAGAGGGTGAGTAAACAGAGTGAAGTCCCTGTATTGGAAATAATATTGGTTTCATTAGCTTTCTTAATTAAAAGGTCCATTAACTCAATACTGAAATTTTAACTATGGTTGGACACATCTTAGTTGAGTCACTCATTGACCTTCTAATATCTCTAAAAGAAATTAGCTTGATGAAATTTCCAGCTCTTTACCCCACCATGGCCAATATGAAGCCAAGTGAAGAAATCTCGCTCCACTTGCTGCATTCTCTGTATTGCATAGTAAATGAAAAAGCATGATGGTTGTTACAAATGGGTGGGACATGGCACTCAAGTTTGGGGGTTACACTATTGGAACACCATTGCTTTACATTACAACGAATAGCTTAATTGATTAGCCCTTTCCACTTTCAGTACTGAACATTGGGTTGGTAGCTTGTTTGGTTAGACAACACCAGGTTGACTCAACAATGTACTCTTTAAATTGCTTGCTGACATATATAAACAAATAAAATACTGTATATAAAGTTTATGACTGTCATGATATGATTGATGTCAGTGTTCAGACAAATCTACATATCAGTTTCAGAGAGATGTTTGAAATATTTCTGTTCATCTGCATCAACAAAGGGTAATTTCATGCATGGTTGCTTTGAAATGAAGTCTTTTCTCAATTACCAACTTTAGTTTCTTGATTTTTGTCTAGCTGCAGGGGGTTAATTATGTCTAAAGGAGCCTCATATCTTGCCACACATGTCTAAACACTTACTTAGTAATTGCTATACTGTGAGTTCTAGCTTTTTTTGTTTAGAAATGTTAAAATTCATGTTAGATCATATTTCTGATAATAGAGCACAGCACACCTCATAACTCCTCTAAATGGGTGTGCTTGGCTAAACAGTGCCACCGTGCAGATCCAGACATAGGGAAAAAACAGATCTCCAACTGAACTTCAAAGAAGACTGTTTGCTGAAGTTCTATAACAGTAGAAACACCTGCGTTTGAGGGTACACATATTATCTTTTTCAAGGAGAAAGATATCCAGGTCTGCCACCTTGAAAAAGAGGGTCCGCGTACCCTTAACATTTTTGTATTTCTACTGATATGGGAATTTAGTAACTAGTCATCTTGTAAGTTTAGTTGGGAGAACTGTGTTTTTTCCATGGTAGGTTCTTATTGCTGTCTTTGTTATCTGGGAAGAGTCACCTTCTCTGTTTGTCCTGGTGATTTGGGATGAGCTGGGTTTGGTCCAAACTTGGCCTGAATCTAGTTTGTCAGAACCTATAGGAAGTGGTCAGATGATTGCATCCCCGTTGGCACAGTCAGCTGTGGTCAGGGCACTCTCCATCCATCCATATCTGCATATACGCAAAGGGGAGCTGATGCTCATGTGATCATTTACATAATAAGGCCACTAATGGCCAAGGAGGGAGGCAGTCATGTTACAGCTTTCTATAGGTTCTGCAGAACTAAGTTTGGATTTAGTTCAGATTGAACCCAGCTCATCCATGCTGGTAACCATTGTTATCAGGATATAAAGTAATGTTTTCCAATAGGGGCACCTTTTCCAGTAACATCTGTTTATTAGGGGTTTTCCCCTAACATAATGAAGAGTTCATCTAATTTCCTATTGTGTATGCAGGACATAAAGTGATAAGAGATCTCTCTGATGGGGCAGAGATGGGACAGTGTTTAAAAAAGTTTTGCATACACTTTACGGAAAAGGTCTTTATTGGCACAGGAGGCATAGATTAATATCACCCTTTCAGAATATCTTCAATCCTTCATAGTTTATATAAAAAGATAATCCCTCTCATCATATAGTTATATCCAAGACTCTGGGTTTACATCCTTTAGAGACATATGCTGTTCCAAATAACTGAAGTAAATGACTGTGGTATTTGTTAGTAAGTTCAGCTCACCTTGCATCACATGATGCACCATCAAAGAAACAACTGACAAACAGGTCCTCAGCGGAGTAACCCATTTCAATCTTCTTTTCTGTCGGAATCTTGGCCAAGATGTTTGTATAATGTAATCTGTACCATTCCTGGATGGCACTGATAGCTGAGCTGAAGGTGAACACTGTGCAATCTGAGCTGTTGTTTGGGTCACACTAGAGTGTGAAGAAAAAAGGAAACAATTCTGAATTAATGGATGTGTTTATAAAGCTCACCAGTCAAATAACATAAACCCAATCAATCCAATGCCAGAAACCCACATGGCTAAATGTAAAGGAGGTACACTTTTAACTGCCAAGCTAAATATGAGCTGTGTACATTCTGTGTCATTCTACCTGTACAATAGGTAGTACTGATATGGTTAATATAGTGAATAACTGGATTTGGATTGCCGATAAGAGGGTAAGGAACCCAGTATTGAAAATGTGTTGATTTTCTGGTGAATTTAATTGGAAACCAAGATAAGCTATATTCAGAGTGATTCAGATTAAAAATTATATTATGTTTACTATATACCCAAAATGGTACTATTGTTAGGCCCAATGTACTGAAATGGTTTATATATATTTATATAAAGTTTGTAAATTCTTGTTCATAATTACAACATTTATCACTAATATGTTTAGTTTCCATAAAGTATGTTGTCCAATGTACATAATCTGAGAATGTTGGGTAAATTATATTTAATGCTGAACACCAGCCTTACCCTAAAGTTTATATCTACCTTTAACTTCCCTTGAAATAGTTCAGTTTGCCCAAGCTGGCTCAAACCAACTACTTACTGCACTAACATGTGTTCTTGGTGGGCACACTGTATGAACTGTATGTAACCTCGGTATACTAGATTTATCAATATTATTTTAAAATGAAACAGGATTATGTGCATTATTCAGCCTTAAATCAAAGCGGAAAAGTCAACTTGATGCATCAGATTACATGGAAGCAACGTGATCAAAAATTGTGTCTTGATGCCATGTTTTGATTGTAAAAAACAGTAGAAAAGGCTTCCTGAGTTGTAGTAATCTTGTGTATTTGTAACTTGCTTATTTTACATAAGTAAATATGAAAAAAATCCATAGGTTTTATATTCAGTTGTTCTATTTCTAGTTATCCATGTGAATGTAAAATCTTTTTAAATCATATTTGTACCCAATAGAACTGGTAATTAAGATGATCTGGCAAAAGGGTTTATGGGGACATACTGGCCAATCTATTGGGGATCTGTAATTGGAAAATGTTTAGGAACCACTGATTTAAACTATCACCTATGAGGAGCAACCCCTTATTTTGGAACTTGTGATCGAAGTGAGACCTTCAGATACCTGTTTTAAGAAGTATCTATTGTGCTACATACTATGCCCGTAAATCTTTAATGTTGAACTAGAAATACAGTCCTTAATGCTTTTGTAATAGATAAACCCAATTTAAAGATACCTTGTCCTGTAGAAATTATTTTTCAAAAGTAGAGGGATTCCTAAAATATTTGAGCAAATGTTGGGAATTTGACAAATTCCATTCAAACAACAATGTTAAGCGAGTTCGATGAATCATTACTTGTGAGATAATTTGGTGACTTCCTATGGATTGATGATTGTATTTTTACTGTCCCTACTATAATAAATTTCACATTTTATTGTGAAATATATACTTGTAGGGTGGGACTGTCTAGCATTAAAGATGGGAGACCAAATTGTTCTAAAGGTTTATTGTTTATTCTTTATTGTTTATTTTCTTTATTGTATATGCAGAATTAACCAAAAGGATTTAATAAATGTATGAACATTTTCCTTTAAATTGATGCCACTTTACTGCTTTCTAACAGGCACCATGAGTGGTGACTGTTGGGTCTGTTCTTTCAAGTTAATGTGGTATGACCTATTGAGGGTAGCATGAAGGACGGATTCCACTTAAGCACATTATAATCTATTTATTTTGGAGGGAATGAACAAAGAAAGTGTTGCTGATAGTGGCAGTATGGTGTAGCATAATAGAATTGGAGGCCCCCCATATTATTAGAATGTAGTGGAATGTTCAGGTGACTCACCAACTTATAACCCACAATATTTCCAACTGTTCTCTCTCTGTTCTGATGGACCACTCTTGCGTTCATTCTGGAACGTCTACCTGTACGGATATCATCAGCAATGATCTCATCTCCATTTATGCCCCTAATGGTAAATAACTTGATATCTTTTAAATAATTTAACTTCTCTTCTGGAATAGTCTCTTGTAGTTGCAAGTCTCTGCGTCTGCGAGTAAGAGGATTGTTGAAGCCATAAATGTCCCTCAGTGCTTGGTTGGTCTCTAAATCCAATCCAGTCAGATATTCCTTAATTGCACTGTACCTGCAAATCACAATTAGATAAAGAAAAAGTAAGATAACTAGACTATCTGGAGCAGTTAATATTATATAGTGCATGCAGTGGGGTGTGCCTCAAAAATACTCCAAATCTTTGGAATTTACATAAATATATATATATATATACTGTATATATTTATAGGACAAAATTTTAAAATGTAACTCTCTTTACTAGTGTCAGGGCAGAAAACTGCATCCTTACCAGATCTGTGTATATCTAAAGGTAGTGGAACTAATTGTATAAGATAATGCAAAGAGAGAGCACAGGATAGTGTTAGTACAACAGCGTTAAAGAATATGTAAACTCAACATTTCATATTCCTGATATGTGTCTGCTGTCCCATGTACTTGTATGAAAGATAATCCTGGTCTCTTTGTATTGCTTCCTTTGTGTGAAATTGTTGGTGTTCCTGCCAGTCCCTCTGCTTTCCCATTAAAAATTGACCACACCAGGCATTGAAGAACAGCATGGTCAATTCTCTAGCTGTGCTGGAAGCTCAGCCTGCTCTCCTCCAATGATTTATCTCCCATTTGATAGTGCCAGCATAGTTACAGGACTAATGCCACTTGACAAAGCCAGCAGTATGACACTAATTATCTCTTTTAGCTATCTGTAAGGGTGGCATTCTGGCCACCACTGTAAGGGTTGCAGTCTTCCTACTGACCACCAATGTAATGGGCATTTTCCCTATTGACCCACAATGAATTGGTTCTTCAGGGGACCAGAATTTTATTTTAGGGCTTTCTCTAGGGTAAAAAAAATTGAGAAAGGCTGATCTAGAACCTTTTATTATACATAGAAATGTACTAATGACACTTGGGAGTTTATTTACTAATGCTGGGGAGTACAAAATTAGATGCATTTCTGCATAGAAACCAATCAGCTTCCAGGTTTTATTGTCAAAGCTTAACTGAACAAGCTGAGGTTAGAAGCTGATTGGCTACCATGCAAAGCTGCACTAGATTCTGAGTGAACCAGTTTTAGTAAATCTACCCCTCAGTATCATGGTGTGTTAAGTACCTAGGCCATGGCCTCTACAGAAAACAAGTTCTGCCAATGGAAACATCTGTATTGTATTCCTGCACAAAGGGAGTATGTAAACTCAGATCTCATTTAGTTGTGCAACTAGATTCAAACCTTGGAGCCTTCCAGTCTGAGGAGCATATGAAAATATGAAGAAGTACAGATAAACAGGATTACCATCACTGGGGCCTGTACACACAAAAACACTAGTGCCCAAAGCAATACCACTCTGCTAGGATCCTCTCTTTTGCGCAGAACTTTTTCTGGTTTACTGGTCCTAACCTGGCTTCGAATATAACAACAATGTATAAATAGAATTATATGAAATACGTTGTGGTAAATTCATCCCTGCAGATATTACAAAATACCAATTCTGTATAGTATGCCCTGCAGAGAATTACAGGGAAACAATGCATTCCTTCACCTGTAATGTATCCTCAGGCTCTACAGAGCAGTCACACTGTCTTGGTGTTTATTATGTGCCTTCAGGACATAGAAATTAACACTGGAACAAAGTGCAGTGGTTATTTGTTCTTTGTCCATAAGAGCGAGAAAACAGGTACAATGCATTCCTGTATTAGTGCTTGGTTGTATCCTGGTATGTATTACGTGAGTGCGTGTCTATGAGTGTGGGAGTGAGCACACTTGGCTGAAATAAGGACTCCATTCACAAACCTTCAACACAAGAATGACTATATTTATTTTACCCATGTGACTGCAATTTTCAAATCTCAACCTAACAACAGCCATCACTTTTTTTTGAAAATAAGTCTGTTTATTCTGGTGTGTAAACTTTGTGGATTGAGCTTTTTATTTTACTAAATGAAAAGAACTGATTTATGATGAACAGTATAGAAAAAAGCAGCAAATCAGAATATTTGTATTGTTTGAATTGTTGAATTGCAGAAATGGCAGTTAAATCAGAACTAAATAAATTTTTGAAAGAAGAGTTTTACACCAGAAAGTCTATCTGTATTTCTCTTCTGCAATTAAAAAATCTTCCCCTGCCTGCTATAGTTTGTTTTTTTTTAAATGTACACTGACTGCAATGCATATTCATTTTAGTGTAGACTCCTAACAGCTGTAAAATGCCAGTAGAAAGATGGTGCTGGGCAAAGTAATTCCCATGCAATAGAGTTATGTCATCTATGGTCAGCCAACAGAAGTCTCCAGACCCAGACAAAGAACTGGAGAAGATGGCAGTAGTGGCAAAAGGGTGATGTGGGTAAGCATAAACCTGTAATCACTGATGGAGAGCATGAATATTTGTACATAATGGCAAGAACTATGGGTATCAGCTCTGCTTGAATTGATTGCTAGGGACAACATAGGCACAGGAATTTACAGTAAATGTATTAAAGGCTAAGTTCCTTTTAAAAAGGGGCCTGTTCCGAATCCAACATAAATTTTTGAAAATATGGGAGTCGTGGTTGCAATATGCCTTTCCCATGCTCCCCCCGGCTAGTCTGGGGATGTAATGGCGTTCGGTATTGGCTCTCTTGGACCCCTGCTCTGTTTTTTTTTTTTCCTTTCTCTCTTACTCTGTTTGTTTTTGGTGTGACAGTGGATAGCTGCCTTTAGTTGTTACAGTCGGAGTTACATTAATGTTATTGTAACTTATGTGCCATTGATAGCCCCTGCATGGGCATACCTTTTGCCCTGTTGGCGTTAGAGCACTGTTTTTTCTATTTTGCATTTTTTTATCTGTGCAATTGATAGCCCCTGCATGCGTGTTTTGTTGCCTCTGTTTTATACTGTTTAAAATTAATAAAAAACATTGAAATATAAAAAGGTGTCTGTTCCTACTTAAAAAAGAGAACCAGTGATTCTGGCCCCTCCTTGCAGATCCCCATCAACTGCCCTGGGATGCAAAAAGGACTATTGTTGGCTATACAAAGGACATTTTTAAACTTTTATCACAATTTCAGGACTACATAGAGAAATATATATGGGCCCATCAATGTGCCAGTCATCACATCAATGCCCCTAACACCACTTTCTGAAATAGACAAACCTCAGCACTTCTGCTTATAAAATTATTATTTTCTTCCCTTTGGGAAAAGGGTACAATTTCTCTTCAGTCACAAAGGCTTCATGTTTGGCACTCCAGACACTGACATGCTTTTTGTCACTAGTAAGCACAATGCAACAGCATCTACATATCGGTGGTAGCACTTGAATCATTTTTATGGTGAATACTGGCAAGCATATATTTAACAAAGTAAAGTAATTTAATTTTCCATCAGGAGTTTTGTTTGTGTTCCTGATAAACAGGTTTCCACACTCTTCTTGGAAATTTATACTGTACTATTAAAAGTTATGCAATTTTGAGATTGGGTTAGATTTTAGTAGACATTGGTACCAAGAAAGTCCCATTCAGTTCTAAACCTTTCTAAACCCTTATATTGAGGATGTTGGTATCTATTATATGATTAACTGAGTGGGTCAAAATTGCACACAAGTATTGTCATGACCGCAAAGGCATGCTGTTAGATGAACCCATTGATTCTTCTCTATATAATTCTTTGAAGAATCCACAATGGGTTATGTGGCACTGGCTCCCTACTGGAATCTACAGGAGAATATATGGAGAAGGTATTCCACACAGGATGTTCAGCTTGTGCCAGAAAAAAGTAAATCTTCAAATGTAAGTGATAATAAAAAAGGCTGTCATTCCATAAGCAACTATTTACTTATCTGGTCACACTCAACAGACAATATTTCAAAAACACAAAGTACCCTATTATCAAGGTGACATATCCAGGACACAGACAGAAAGAACCACCTTACAGAGATCTGAACCCTTCACTCACTCTATCCAAACTACAAAACAATTGAATTTCACCACTATTGCCTACACAAATCACCCCCCCCCCATCACCTCAATTTAGATCATTTCAATCCAAGTGAACCCCACTCAAGTGTATACCTATTCTGAAGGAAAATCCCATATGGCCCATCTTTTCAAAACGATATAATCTTAGGGTACAATTTACTAAAACTGGAGAGTGCAAAACTGGTGCAGCTCTGCATAGAAACCAATCAGGTTCCAGGTTTTTTTGGCACAGGCAAATGTTAGAAGCCGATTAGTTACAATGCACAGCTGCACCAGATTTTGCAGTCTCCAGTTTTAGTAAATCACCCCCATAGTGACGAGTCCAGAAGTGATTTTTAATAGGCGTCACATACAGTAAAAAAGCCAAAACATTTTTCAGGGTTCAAAGACCCTCACCAACCCCTTTGTTGGTGTTATCGTTGACATGTGAAAAAGTTTGGTTCCAGATGCCAGTACATGAAAATTGTCTGCTTTCAGATGGTATTGGAATATTTTTAGGGTGTCTTCATAAAAGCACCATTGTATGAGCATAGTCTGCTTAACTTGTTGTCATTTGCAGATGTGCTTTAATCACCCTACCATCTATAAAGCTGCAAGACCTATAAAGTGACAGATATGGGTTATGACTAAAGCTTGTTAAGTCGAAACGCGTCAATCTTTTGTACCTGTAATGTTTTTACAGTGGTTGATTGAATAAAAATGAAGATTTTAGAGCAGTGACAGTTGTGCGGATCAATTTCATTCAAGAGATATGGGAGAATCCTAAGAAACATAGTCAGCCATAAAACATAAAGCTATGTCCAACTCCTTCCAGACAGAGCACAGGACACCCATTAATTATAATGGAAACAACAATTCTTCTGGAACTAATTTTCAGTACCAACTAACATGCTTTATGCTGAAGAGATCAATATACAGTTGCAAGAAAAAGTATGTGAACCCCTTGGGATTACGTGGAGTTTTGCATGAATTGGGCATAAAATGTGCTCTGAACGTCATCTAAGTCACAACAATAGAAGAACACAGTCTGCTGAACATAATACTACACAAACATTAGATGTTGCCATGGTTTAATTGCACATAACATGTAAACATTCACAGTGCAGGGAGGAAAAAGTATGTGAACCTTTGGACTTAATAACTGGTTGACCCTCCTTTGGCAGCAATAACCTCAACCAAACGTTTCCCGTAGTTGCAGATCAGACCTGCACAACGATCTGGAGTCATTTTGGACCACTCCTCTTCACAAAACTGTTTCAGTGTAGCAATATTCTTGGGATGTCTGGTGTGAATCGCTCTCTCAAGGTCATGCTACAGCATTTCAATCGGTTTGAGGTCAGGACTCTGACTGGGCCACTCCAGAAGGCGTATTCTGTGCTGTTGCAGCCATTGTTTTGTTGAATTACTTGTATGCTTTGGGTCATTGTCCTGTTGCATCACCCATCCTCTGCGGAGCTTCAGTTGGCGGACAGATGGTCGTACGTTTTCCTGCAAAATGTCTTGATAAACTCTGGAATTCATTTTCCCATCAATGACAACAATCCGTCCAGGCCCTGAGGCAGCAAAGCAGCCCCAAACCATGATGCTCCCTCCGCCATGTTTTACAGTGGGGATGAGGTTTTGATGTTGGTGTGCTGTGCCTTTTTTTCTCCACACATAGTGTTGTGTGTTCTTCCCAAACAACTTGGTTTCATCTGTCCACAGTATATATTGCCAGTAGTGCTGTGGAACATCCAGGTGCTCTTTTGCAAACTTCAAACGTGCTGCAATATTCTTTTTGGACAGCAATGGCTTCCTTCGTGGTGTCCTCCCATGTACTCCATTCTTGTTTAATGTTTTCCTTATTGTAGATGTGTCAACAAAAATGTTAGCATGTGCCAGAGATTTCTGTAGGTCTTTAGCTGACACTCTGGGATTCTTCCTTACCTCATGCAGCATTCTGCGCTGTGCTCTTGCAGTCATTTTTACAGGATGACCCCGCCTAGGGAGAGTAGCAACAGTGCTAAACTTTCTCCATTTGGAGACAGTCAGTCTTACCGTGGACACATGAACATCAAGGCTTTTGGAGATACTTTTGTAACCCTTTCCAGCTTCATGCAAGTCAACAATTCTTGATCGTAGGTCTTCTGAGAGCTCTTTTCTGCGAGGCATGGTTCACATCAGACAGTGCTTCTTGAAACCAGTAAACCCAAAACAGGTGTGTGTTTTTTAAGGGCAGGACAGCTGTCAGCAACACATCCAATATCATCACACTGATTGGAGTCAAGGTTGGCTCACTCCTGACTCCAATTAGCTCTCGGAAAAGTCATTAAGCTAGGGCCTCACATACTCTTTCCTCCCTGCACTGTGAATGTTTACATGTTATGTGCAATTAAACCATGGCAACATCTAATGTTTGTGTAGTATTATGTTCAGCAGACTGTGTTCTTCTATTGTTGTGACTTAGATGACTTTCAGAGCACATTTTATGCCCAATTCATGCAAAACTCCATGTAATCCCAAGGGGTTCACATACTTTTTCTTGCAACTGTATCTGTCACAAGTTAGCCTGCAGTTTCTTTTGTGTGTATTCTTACCTCCTTGCTGCAGTGCTGTTCCTGATCCCTTTCACATGTGTTTGTCTGTGCTCACCTATGGGTGTTCTCTGGGTTTTATTTCCTTCACTTCCATCACCTCCTGGCCCGCCTCCTTGTTTGCCTGCCTATATAAGACATGCTCAGTCTAGGCCACTTTGCCTGAGCAACTTCCTAGTTGTCTGAGCTCCTGTGTGTTGCTATCTCCTGTATCCTGCATTTGACTACTCGTGTACCAACCCCGGCTTTGTTCTCTGACTGTCCTTGTTTTCCGCCCATCCTGACCTCAGCTAGTCTATCAGATTTCCGTTTGTCTCCTCCCATTGTACTCTGCTCCCGTGAGAGGTCTCCATATCCTCAGCTGGGCGTACCCGGGGGCCGCAACCTGGTCCCAGCTTGCTGCAAGTCCATCCCTACCATCAGGGGTTCTGGTGAAGAAGCAGGCTGGGGCTTAGACTCTGCTCCATGGGGAACCCCAAGTTGACTATCTACAAGTGCTCACTACCACAGGTGCTGACAATATCTTAGTATGCTTCATTTATTATTCAGTTTTCTTTGCCAGTCTCACAGACTATGGCAAATAATACACAGATCAGGCTTTTAATGCGTTTGCAAAACATTAAAATTCACATTAAAGATCAGCTGTCCCCAAACTACAGCCCGTGGACTGGACTTGGCCCTTTTCTTGCCTTTAACTGACTCAAACTGGTCATACACAAGTCATTTTCTTTCGTTCAACGAAAGAAAATGACTCGATTCTCTCGTACACACACTTAATGTAGATGGGGAATCCCTAGCACGGCTCTATTGTATTCTGACAGTGGCGAGATTTCTTCACTGTCAGAACAAACTCATCAGCCAAAAATTCCAGTAGGCTGGCTGTACGCAAGTCAATCAACAGATTGACTTGTGTACAACCAGCCTGCCCATACATGAATCAAAATTTGAATTTTGATTTATGTATAGCCAGATTAAGAGCACCCTCTCATACAATGGGACACAATTCCTTCCACTTACACCAACAATGGGGCAGTATTCCTTCTTCTAATAACGATAGGTTCTAGGTAATTTATTAGGCCCACTGACCACCACAACCATGGCATTGTTTACTCCCACTAGCCACAATCTAGCCCCCTTAAGGCTGAAAGACGGTGACCTAGCCCTTTAGGACCAAAAAATGAGGACTTGTTTTGAGTACCCCTTTACTGAATAAAAAACTTTTATAACTCTTTGCATTACTAAAGAAGGTATTTTTTTGTTTGTGTAGCATGCTCAGCAAACAGGTGTCCTTGTTTCACGTTTGACTAGAAAATGATTCATCTGAATGTTTTAACTCATTCAGCATATACAATTTAAAATGCGAGTATTCATTTGGTATGAGACATTACCTAAGTTATATAAGTCTCCACTTCCACATCCTCCCTGATTCCTTTATTTGGACTTTTGTTTTCGGAAACAATGGCAGAATATACTTCTGTCTTGCCCAGGGGCAGACTGACAACTCATGGGGCCCCCGGCCAATAGGGGATTATGGGGCCCCTGTGTCCTGGCCCACACTCAAACCACACCCATAAAAGCCTATGGAAGGTACCAGGGACATCTCATGGGGCCCCCTACTGACCCCTGGCCCTCGGGCAGTGCCCGAGTTCCCCAATGGTCAGTCCGCCCCTGGTCTTGCCTAATCATAGTCTTTTATTCATTGTACAGGTATAGTGATTACTGCATAAGACACATTGGGGGAGATTTAATAAAACTGAAGCACTCAGAATCAGGTGCAGCTGTGCATGGTAGCCAATCAGCTTCTATCTTCAGCTTGTTTATTTAAGCTTTGACAATAAAACCTGGAAGCTGATTGGTTTCTATGCAGAGCTGCACCTGATTTTACACTCTCCAGTTTTAGTAAATCCCCCCCCCCCCCCCCCCAATGTTATTCTTCAGCTACAGCCTGAAAAACACTGTACTCCATTAAACTCATCCTCCAGCTGAAGAATAGTGGAAATGAGTAAATGGCTGTCAGTATACACTGAGGTCATGATGTGACAATGGCAGTCAAAGTCATTAGACTACGCGTATGGTTTATGGGCATGGATAAGCACGCAACCTATCAAGAACTCTGTATGCATGTCAGTAATGTCTCTACATGTCAGTCCACAGTTTAGAACTCATTAGCCTAGGGTGTGCATATCTCTTAAATTCAGAGCAGAGTTGCCATTCTCATGTAGGCTGTGCCTGTTTACACTATAAAAAAAGTTTGAAGCGCTGTGGCTATCATCATTGTCACTTCTGGTTCACAAGTCTCTAGATTGTCAATCAGCACTTGGCCACACCTAGTCCCTCACATGACTTTCTGATTCACTGCCCCTGTTGCTGAAACCCTTCGACTATGAGCTGCAGTGTCTGGTTGGGGAGCATGTGAGACACAAAGAAAGGAAAATTTGGCACAGTCAGGGAACCTCATGAAAGTTTATTGTTTACTTTATGTGTTAACACTGCCCCAAACTACATCATCGACCTGATATCCATCTACCACCCAAAAAGCACTCTCCGCTCCTCACAAGACCTCCTACTCTCCAATTTCCTGGTCTCCTCCTCCCATACCCGTCTCCAGGACTTCTCCAGGGCTTCCCCCATCCTCTGGAACTCACTACCCCAATCCATCAGACTGTCAACTACCCTTCTCACCTTTAGGCGCACCCTGAAAACCCATCTCTTCAGAGAAGCCTACCCAGCCCTCACCTAACTGCTGATCTCCTCCGCTCTTCCCACCACTCTATCCCCCACAGCTATTTCCTCCTGTACCACTCTCCCCTCCCTCCTAGATTGTAAGCTCCAAGGAGCAGGGCCTTCGAACCCCTCGTGTATTGTATTGTATTGTTACTGTACTGTCTCGTGTACTGTCTCCCATTATAATGTACAGCGCTGAGCAAACTAGTGGCGCTATATAAATACTGTATAATATTAATAATAATATAGTAGCTGGATTTTAAATTTGTCATACAGAAGAATTTAGTTGTCCTGTAAGCAAAGTGCTGCCTTTTGTCTGGCATTTTCATCCATTTTAGGCCAAAGAAGGTTTGACTAAAGCCTCATACACATGATCAGAATATTGTACGAATGATACTCCATTTTTTTTGCATTCTAATCTCATCAAAAAACAAAAAGGCTACTAAAGTTACAAAAATTCTTGTTAGAATAAAGCTTTGGAAGTGACGTAATGATGTAATGTATTGCATTGTATTGTAATGTATTCTTTTGTTTCTGGTCTTGGCCACTTGATTTTTTTCCTACAAATACTATACTAACTCGTTCATTCTGATATCTAACTAGAAACATTTTCGAATATTTTCAATTGAACTGTTGTGATCGGGTCTCGAAAGCCGTATACCAACGATCAGATTATAGGATGATTGCTCCAAAAGCATTTTTTTCATCCAATTTTCTCATCGTGTGTTCTAGGCATTAGCCTGTCTAGTTTCACTCTTACGAAACAAGAAGAAAATTGTGTAAGATTAAGTCTCTATACACAATTACAATTTTATGATAATTATTTTCCATTTCATGTAAACAAAAAAGCCCTTGAAACATAATACCGATAAGGATCAGATTATCGGACAATTGCTGCGAAAGCAGTTTTTTTCTCATCCAATTTTCTCATTGTGTGTACTAGGAATTAGCCTGCCTAGTCTCACTCTTACCAAACGAGAAGCAAGTTGTGTGAGATTAAGACTCTATACACACTTACAATTTTAAATTAATTATTTTCCATTTCATGTAAAAAAAAAAAAGCTCTTGAAACATAAATGTTATTAGTTGTTCCTTCAGGGCAACCAGTTTGTAATTGATGTTTATTAGCCCTTTAATGTAGTCTTTGCAGGAAACTTTCCATCCTGTCTGAATGTATAAAACCACATTTGCATAGCCTCTCAGAGGCAATTAAGTCATTGCTGAGTACTCTACATTTGGTACTTCAATATATTTTGTAATATACTCTTGGTATTGAGATGTACGTAAACACAAAAAAAAAGTAATCTATGAGAAGAGGTCTGTTCAACATTGACCTGCATTAGTCTACAGCAAAATACACAAATGGCCTAATTTAATAGAGCTGTTATTCCTAAGTGGTCATTCTTAAGTGCAGTAACCCACTGCACCCAATCAGAATCTACCTTGCACTAGTCAGACTATGACAGAGTGGATGCTGATTGGTTAATATTGGTTACTACAGTTAAAAATTAGCACTTCAAACTCCTTCGAATTAGGCCAAAAGTCAATTTAGTATTAGCATAATATGTTGTTCACAACTGTATGTTAAGTTGCAATGCTATCCCCATAAACATCCTATGGTTATGAGCGGCGTCCATCCTCTTTTCCTGCACATTGCTTAGTTTCTGGTATAACTTGGGACACTGCTCTTCCCTGCCAGCGGGGTAATTGTGCTTCGTCCAGCTTTGAGCGGCGCCATATGTTTGCTACATAGTCCACATTTTCCTGTATCACAATGCATGGCAATCCCATCTAATGATTTGGAATGCATTTTAAAGCATTTTACAGAAAGGGGATCTGTTTGTGATATAGTATATGCATTGCAAGGAGTGAGCTATGGCATAAAGTAAATGTGGCTCTAGGGCTACGATTACTGTGTTTTAGGGCCATATCACACTAGCCAGCAACAACACTGCCCATCTGCTGCTACATGGCACTCCCTCGCTTCCTGAAATGCTGCAGAGTTTCAAAGAAGTAGAAATGTAGCAACCCCTCACTGCTTAAGGTCGGTTAGATAAAGATCCTATAGGAGCATGGTAGTGCCCTTAAAACCATCACACAAATCAAACATATGAAGATCACCAGCTTCCCCACCTATTATGTCACTTCACAACACTCATGAAACCACAACTGTGGTGCCCATTCCCATCGCCTGTTCTCCCAGGATTCTTCGCCTCCTGCCATATTCTTACAACCTAAGTGCACATTCCCTTTACCTGTTCTCCCAGGATTCTTCCCCTCCTGCCATATTCTTACAATCCAAGTGCCCATTCCCCTCACCTGTTCTCCCAGGATTCTTCGCCTCCTGCCATCTTCTTACAATCCAAGTGCCCATTCCCCTCACCTGTTCTCCCAGGATTCTTCGCCTCCTGCCATATTCTTACAACCCTGGTGCCCATTCCTCTCACCTGTTCTCCCAGGATTCTTCACCTCCTGCCATATTCTTCCAACCCCGGTTCCCATTTCTCTCACCTGTTCTCCTAGTATTCTTTGCCTCCTGCCATATTCCTACAATCCAAGTGCCCATTACTCTCACCTGCTCTCCCAGGATTCTTCGCCTCCTGCCATATTCTTACAACCCTGGTGCCCATTGCTCTCGCCTGCTCTCCCAGGATTCTTCACCTCCTGCCATATTGTTCAAACCCCGGTTCCCATTTCTCTCACCTGTTCTCCGAGGATTCTTTGTCTCCTGCCATATTATTACAATCCAAGTGCCCATTCCTCTCACCTGTTCTCCCAGGATTCTTCACCTCCTGCCATATTCTTCCAACCCAGGTTTCCATTTCTCTCACCTGTTCTCCCAGGATTCTTTGCCTCCTGCCATATTCTTACAAACCAAGTGCCCATTTCTCTCACCTGCTCTCCCACGATTCTTCACCTCCTGTCATATTTGTACAACCCTAGTGCCCATTCCTCTCACTTGTTCTCCAAGGATTCTTCACCTCCTGCTATATTTGTACAACCTCAGTGCCCATACCTCTCACCTGTACGTCCAGAATTCTTCGCCTCCTGCCATATTCTTACAACCCTGGTGCCCATTGCTCTCACTTGTACTCCCAAGAATCTTCCCCTCCTATGCAAGTGGTACACCCCTGGAGCTACACCAATTTTCTGCACTCAGGCTGTTTTGATACCCTCATTACCCTTCCCTGTCAGCTATGCTGGCAGGTCACAATCCTTTTTAGAGGCCCATTGGCTGAGGTATAAATTACACTTTTTGCTAGAATCTAACTTCCTTTATTAATAACATTCAGGTCCTAGTCTTCAGTATTAAAATGGGTTAGGAATATTTCTGTACTGCACACAACTAATCAAATAAATTGACTGAGTCTAATGTGTCTATATATCTTTATCTAAAATAAAGGTTTATCTGCTCATCAAATACCTATCAGGGGCAGACTGACCATTTGGAAACTCGGGCACTGCCCGAGGGCCCGGGGTCAGTAGGGGGCCCCATGAGATGCCCCTGGTACCTTTTTCTTAGGCTTTTTTGAGTTTGGGCAAGGACACAAGGGCCCCATGATCCCCTATTACCCGGGAGCCCCATGAGTTGTCAGTCCGCCCCTGATACCTACATTTTAATTTCTTACTTTCATTACGTTTACTTCTCATGTAACTTCTCATTAGGTGTTATGCCACACTAATCCATACACTGAAGAGGATATTCAAATAAGTTAACTATTGGACACATGCAGTAGTAATAGCATAACTATAGCCACAGTAATCCACACAGCTGCTACTGGCTTGAGGATAAGTGGGGGGGGGGGGGCAGGAAAAAAGGGAGGCTGTTGAGAAAAAAATAACAGAAAATCTGTATTTATCTGAGGATAATGCAGATATAATACTCTATCATTAAGGGTTGTAGATTTTGTAGTTGATGCTTATACTGACCCTCTGTGAAGTAAAAAAAGCTGAGGTTGAAGGCACAGGAGGAGGCATCAGACACCTTGTTGGTCACAGCTCTCCCTCACTTTCCCTATGTAGAAATCTGTATATGGGAGTCAATTTATTGTCCTCAGAACTTAATCTGCATCCTAATATTATCAATGTAAGACTTAACACAGTCTTTCTAAAGCTGTAAAAAAAATCCTGGATTATATTCTCAGCTAAAAACTGACAAGACAGCAGAGGTTTGTAGTTCTTCAAATAAAACCACAATTTAAAGAAGTTTATATTGGAGTTAGAAAGTAATAGTGTGTAGGGACACTAATAAACTTGGGCACAATACCCAATATTATTATGGTTACTACAACACCTGCCACTAAGAAAGGTTGCCAAGGAGGTCCCTTCAAAAGTTTTGTTATAGGGTCCTATGATTTATAGTAAAGCCCATGCAGAGTAGCTTGAATAATCTAGAAAAAAATCCCAGCAGTGTTTGGGGCGCACATGGACACCAGAGGCATGTTTTACTGTAATGTTTCATTTTCACAGGGTTGCTTTATATTTGAAAATTTGTTAGCATTTAGATCTTTTTCTGCATATGTTACATTACTGCACTTTGAGTGATTATATGAACTAAATCTTCTGTTTGTAACAGAAGACACAAGTCTCAGTCAGATTATTGGCTGTTGAGAGTTAACAGTTCTTAGTTTTAATGCCTTGAGGTCTGAGGTCTATAGAGTGTTTGTCAAATTACTGTTCCACAATCATGGCTAAGAAGCTCATGTTTTGTGTTGGTACCTCATAAAGATAAAGATATATTCTGAACAGTGTCTGTTTATTCAGTATGTGAAGCTTAACGACAGGGTTGTAGCTAGAACCTGGCACCTGGTGCACTTCTTGTTGTTCTTTTACTAGGTGCCTCGGTCCTCCTTTGCAGTAATTACTGTAGCTCAAATATTGAAAATACACATCTTTTTAATAAGTTTTGGTTGTGAGATTATTTGTGTCCTATTCATCTATTCTCCTAACCCTGTTTAGTAATTGCATTTTCCCCTCCTAGCATAATGTTACGTAAATTAGTTAAAGAATTTGGAATTCTTTGGAATGAACTGAGTTTCAATTTATACCTGTATTTCGTAATTCAAATTTCTTTTCAGTTTACAAGAGCATTGCATAATGATTAACAATGAGATTATATATTCTATGCACAATATGCTTTGAAAAATTGTGCATCTAATTCTGATTTTTATTTTATTTTAGCAATGCCATCATGTTTACAACATTACAGTTTTGACTGTTAAAATCCAATTAATTTCTTTCAGAATAAAATGAGTCTTAGGCCTGGATATAAGGCTGGTGGAAGCAGTAGAGTTGAAAAATACTTTTGGGTATCCTTTTTGAGTGCCATGCTTCTGAAACCACTGACAGCATAAATGCAAAGCACCAAAGACTCATAAAACGTAGCAGGAAAGGATGAAAGAAACAAAAGACCATGAAAAGAATAGAGAAAGAATAAAGAAGAGAAAACATGGAAACAAAAATCAGTCCTTGTCCACTATGTTATGATACAAGTCCTGCCATTTTCCATTCAGATGTCCCAAGGGTTAATTTCAGGACCCTAGCTACACTCTAGTACATCCTTGGCTAAAAACGTCTACGTCCAAATAATTTTGCAGTACCGGAATATAAGTAGATACATTTTTGTTTGAACCATTTCATATGATTTTAACTGATGTTGAAGTATAAACACACATAAAGTGATAAAGGCATGTTAAATCATGTAAAAATAACACATGAATGAGAAAACAAAAACACATAAAAATTGACATTGAAAAACATTTTTGCTTCTTCCTTCAAACATACTTCTAAGTGCTTTGTGAATGAAGCCTATAAATTAGATTTTTAATTCCATAGTAGCTTGTGATTAATAACACCTTATTGACTAATTCCTTCTCTGAAGCACATTAAAAATCAACATGTTTAAATAAGGTAAGATCAAGCTAGAGTTCAATCCTCTTGGTACTAAGTGATTTAACATCCTTTAAGCTCTTTAGCCTCTATAAGCTAGAAATACAAAAGACTTAAGCAGATCATTTGTTGCCAGTTTGCACTCTGAATGCCTTGTTCTACAAAAATGTTCATAGAAACTGGTAGTTATCATCAACCCCCTACAGAAAGCCCCAATTTTCTTACTTGTATGGGTTCATGTTGCAGATGGTGACGGCCGGGAAGGTCAGTTTTTGGAAGTTGACAGTAATGGAGACACTCACACTGTAGAAGGACATAAGCAGAAGAGCGCATTGCCAGAATATAAGAGCCACTGCTATTAAAGTCAGGATAATCCATATCCATTTTCTTAAGCGACCCTTAGATACCACTATCCTCCTGCAGCCGTGGGTGTTGGTGGTCAAACAGTACCATTGCATCAACTCATACAAGGTAGGAGCTTGTGGCCCTGTGACCGGAAGGGTCTTTTTGAGCTTCTGGGTAAGTTTCTTCTTCGGCCCATTGGACATGATGAATCTAGTAGGTATAGAAAACAAGTAGTTAGTTATCTGATTTATCTTTGTCACCTGGAACATGCTACCAATTGTCACTGTATTTACCAGCCATACAGCCATATTTACACCTGATACCCTACTAGTCAGCAATCGTTTGTTGTATAACTGCTTTCAAGACCTTAACTGTGCTACCTGTTGGCTGGAACTCAATAGAACTCAAATAGTGTCCTACATATTAATCCCCAGAATTTTTGAGGTTTCCACAAAAATGCTAAACTGACCCTAAGAGCCATATTTATAAAGCAGTTAATCTAATATCCATCAAAACATTCACTTCAAGTGAATCTTTCTGGTGCATGTGCTTTATTTGATTGATTGCCACCAGTAAATGTTTGAGGAAAGTCCCATGCACTAATTTATAAATGTGCCTTCTAGTGTCCCAAAACAGGCATGTGAGCACTTTGGGTATCAAGTTAAATATTTTGATGGTCTCTGATAGAGGCATTGAGGATAACAGAGACAAAGGAAACCTCTGTCAAAATGTTTTAATATATTTCTCTCCAGGAGCTGCAACTGCAAGTCTCTGCATGATCTTCCAACCTTTGCTATAATGCTAAGAGGGTGATTTATTAACCAAGTACATTTTCTATTAGACAACTGAATCTATGTTCACTCTGAACACTCAATCATATGAAGAGCAATTAAAAATAATAATGAAAAGTGGAAAATATAATTCTTTAGTCAACCCTTGATAGCAATAAATATAGTTATAATGGCTAGACAAATCTCAACAGCCACAGAGCCAAAGTAGTAAAAAAAATAAAAAGTACATGTACACTGGCATCCTGAAGGTAAACGCTTATTTTTAAATTGGACTACCTGTTTTAATGAATGCCATACTATCTTCTCTACTATTTTTACAGTGTTACTACTACTTCTTTTCTTCTACTACTAGTACCCAAAATAATGGTAACAATGGAACATCATCAACAACAAGAGTAAAGGGTCAGTAGACTTAATTTACAGCCACGTTTACATACAACTAGAATACTATATTCAGATACATCTACAAATATTTCAGGGGGTTTTACAGAATATAAAAATTTACACTTGTTTTATGAGAAATATTTTCTAACAGTCAATCTTCATGTCCAATAATCCCAGATATTGCAGGAAGTCTCCGATAAGACTACATTAATGGAATTATACATAAAACTTTGACCTGATGCCTACCTGCATGTAGGACCTGATTATAGAACTTGGAGAACTTAATGTTCCGTTTTGGATTTGACTTTTTAAATACAGTGGAATATTGGTCTGGTTAAATTTATAAGCACTATTCTTATGGAAGGTCCTGCTGTTAACAATATGGGGTTGATTTACCTAAACTGAGGAGTGCGAAATCTGCTGAAGCCCTGCATAGAAACCAACTTCCATGTTTTATTGTCAAAGCTTAATTGAACAACCTGAAGCTACAAGTGGACTTATTTCTATGCAGAGCTGCCCCAGATTTTGAACTCTCCACTTTTAGTAAATCAACCCCTAAATATATTTATAGGAAATTTTTGTATAATCATATATTAATGGTATTTTATGTATTATTTGGGAAGGGACTGAAAGCCTCTAGATGTATAAACTAATTCTTCTACTTTAGCAACATTAAAAATGTGACTGCCTTTGGAGTCTCAGTGAATACAACTACAAAGCCAAATAGTTATTGTATTGATAGAAGTTTTAGGTGTCTATATCTGAATATGAATTTGTGATTTTTTTAAATGTGAAGATTATTTGAACTTTAAATACTTAAAATGAATAAATCCTGAAAATGAATAAATCTGCTTTTATATTATTCACAAACCAAAAGAGACAGAAATGACTTGCGTAGTGTGACATTAGTACTAATATTGGAAACGTCTGGGAGAGGTCCCTGTACTTTGCATTGTATATAGAGCTCCTGCTGAATAATGTGACATAATAATATAACAAACGTGCTAATATTTCCAGGAACAGGGGAAGATCAGAACATATGAGTCAGCCCAGCTGTTGTGTTTAATTCTAAGAAGAGAATATTTGTCAATGTATTTATATATGTATACAAACATGCATATATACATATGTAGCTATATCATCTATGATATATATACAGATATATTTATATATATATATATATATATATATATATATATATATATATATATATATATTCTTTTCAAACATATAAAATATTGAAAATGTTCACCCTTGAAAATGTCATTGTGTGTACCAGTTTGAAAAAGTGCAAGTGAAAATATTTATTAAAAAAATGCATTGCAGTATACTTACAAACTACCATAAAATATACATATATATATATAAATATATATAATAAATATAAATATATATATGTATATATATATATATATATATACCCATTAGGTTATAAAGACATCTGGTCAATGAGTATCCATACTTAAGTGTGCATGTACAGTAAATATAACAAATACATAGAAACATCTGGTCAATGAGCATATAAATATTTAAATTATATATATATATATATATATATATATATATACATATATATAGATTAAGACATCTGGTCAATGAGTATTAGGTAACTACCAGCAAGAACCTACCTATAACATGATTAAAAGTCACCCCATAATATATTAAAATAAAGGGGGGGGTCATATTAAGTTTCTATTGATCAAGCTCTAATCTCACCTGTTGAGGAGACCAGTAGGTATAATCTAGATGAGATCTGTGTTGCGCACAACTCATAAAGATAATCTAAGTCTGAACAGAATGTGCTTTCCTATTCACCCGTTGAGTCTGGTCTGAAGCAGTAAGGACTGTCTCAAACTGGACTAGATAAACTTACAGGTAAATCAGGTCTTACAGACAATTACGTTTTGTCTCGTGTTGATTTTTCGATGTTGCTTCAGATCTATAAATTGGAACTGAGCTATTTCAAGGAAAAAAAAAATCCTTGTACATTTCGATTGAGCATGAGATTCCAAGAAGGCGAGCCTGCCAGAGGGATCATTAGGCAGGACCTGGGATAACCTGAGGATTATCCTTTTGGATATTTATAGATGACAAGTCTGTGCAGAACATTTGCATCATGCATGAAAAAAAAATGATGACACATTAGAATGAACTCAGTAGTATTCTGTACATTGTGAGTAACACTGGGTATGTGGGATCCGGAACCTATGCACATATTAATTCTGTCAATTACGTCAGCAGTACAGGACACATATAGAAATCACTAGTACTTATTACAGCCATGCAGCTTTCCCTGAATGATCAACAATTGTGGTAGCTTCTATCTTATCCCCCAGTTCTATGGCTGCACAGAAGAAGGTGACCTTGACATTCAAGAGCTCTTTTGGGGGACAACTTTCTTTAAAGTGGTATTAGACCAATTCTAGGCTGTATTTGTTGTTCTGTTTTAGGCTTTCTTTCTATTATTTTCACCTGGTGATCCAGCCAGTAAGCCTGTTGCTTTTTTTTCACAGAACAAGTTGTCCAGCAGAAGTAGCAGTTAGAAGGTTGAGACAAACCATTTGTCACTAACAGGAGTGCTTACAATGATCTTTCTTTCTCTCTCTCTCTTTTTCTTTCTTTCTCTTTCTCTCTCGCTTTCTTTCTCTCTCACTTTCTTTCTCTCTTTCTCTCTCTCTTTCTCCCCCCCTCTCTTTCTTTTTCTTTATTTCTTTCTCTTTTTTTTTCTTTCTTTCTTTCTCTTTCTTTCTTTCTCTCTTTCTTTCTCTCTCGCTTTCTTTCTCTCTCACTTTCTCCCCCCCTCTCTCTTTTTCTCTATGTCTTTTCTCTCTTTATTCCCCTCTTTCTTTCTCTCCCGCTTTCTTTATCTCTCTCTCTCTCTCTCTCTCTCTCTCTCTCTCATTCTCTCTCTCTCTCTCTCTCTCTCTCTCTCTCTCTCTCTCTCTCTCTCTCTCTCTTTCTTCCTTTCTTTCTCTCTCTCTCCCTTCTCTTTCCCTCCCTTCCTCCCTCCTTCCCTCCCTCCTTTTTCTTTTTTTCTCTCCCTCCCTCCTTTCTTTTTCTTTCTTTCTCTCTTTCTTTCTCTCTCTCTCTTTCTCTCTTTCTTTCTCTCTCTCTCTTTCTCTCTATCTTTCTTTCTCTTTCTTTCTTTCTTTCTTTCTTTCTTTCTTTCTTTCTCTTTCTTTCTTTCTTTCTCTTTCTTTCTCTTTCTCTTTCTTTCTTTCTCTTTCTTTCTTTCTTTCTTTCTTTCTTTCCAAAAGGAACAAAATCTGTTGCTGTAACTGCTTATAAAGTATTAGCTGGCGTTTGGCTTCAATTTGTTGGTGTATTTAAATCTGCTACTACATCTACCACTCCCCTCCCCCCAGACTCATAATGCTGCTGTGCGAAGGTGTCTCTGTTTCCCCACCATCCAGAATGGGGGTACTCTAATACAGGAGGTGTCTTACTGGCCGGATCACCAGGTGAAAACAACCCAAAAAAAGAAAATGAATGCAGCCACCACATGTAATGATTGGTAAGCTGCAATGTATTACATTTTTTGTCACACAAGCTGTACTTCAAACATGTCTGCCTTGGTTCATCTCCATTACATGGTGAATTGATGGGACATGTGGTTTACACAACAAAGATTAGGTTCTCATTGCTTGCTTTTTGTCTCACAGGAAGTGACAAGGACATTACATTTTCGGTAGGATCAGCACTTATTCTCTGTGCTTGCTGAAAATGTTCTTAGCCTATGGGCTAGTTCACACCACATGCATTCCTGTGTTTTTTTCTGCATCCAAAATGCATAGAAAGTAAGTCATATGGTTTTCAATGGCACAGTTCACACCAGTGCTTGCAGTTCCAGTCTGTTCCAGTTCCAGAAAAAGAAGTAGAACATGCTGCATTTTTCCTGCACAGAACTGTTCTGGAATGTGGTTAAAAAATGCACCAGAACGCACTGAAATGCATACAAATGCATCAAAAACACACCAGACCACATTACAGTGAAAAAAAAAAAAAATCTGAAAAGCATCCAGAAGGCAAAAAAAAGGCATCAGAAACACACACACACACACAAACGCGTTAAAAATGCGCATGCAGAAACGCATCTGGAACAGCTGCAATATATAATATTTTTGATTTTGGGTTTAATACCGCTTGAAGTACACAACGTAACAAAAAAAGCAAATCTCAATATTTTTTAATCCTATATATTAGGCAACTTCTGGCTGCTCACTTATGAAAAGCAGGCTATAAATCAGGGGATTGGATAGGCAGATACGTAGCAGAATGTTCCAAGCAACATCAACATGAGAGCCACATCGGACTTCGAAGCCACTGGCAGAGGACCGATTATCAGAGAAATCTAAATGACAATTGTACCATTTCTACAAAGGCAGTTTCACATTAATTTCTACAGAATGCCAGTTTGTATGAACTGCAGCAGAGCATAGTACTGTGTTAGTCAAGGATAAAAGTGGAAATTTGGATTCAGAGCGATACCATCTACTGGCTAACTAAAAAAGATTTGATCGCAATGCCGGAAGTTTGGATTTTGGGTGATACCATCATTTTAGTGAGTCAATATATGGTAGCACCCTAAATCCAAACTTCTACAGCTTGTACAAAGATAATTACATTTGAACATTATATAGCATGCATTTTTCTAAATAATTAAAATGGAACAGTATAATAATAACAACAACAACAATAATAATAATATACAACATATTAAACGTGGGAGCCTTTCCTGTGTTCAGATCATTGTTTTAGTCTGCAGAACTGGGATGAGAATGGAGACGTGACAGTTCTGAGTCTTACCTGTGCAGTACAATGTAGAAGGTTGATTGTAGTAGTCACAGACCACGGAAGATGCTGGCAGCCTGGGAGAAGAGCAATCCTCAGCAAGGATCTGGATTTTTTTTATTTTATCCAGGAGAGTTGAGAATTTTCCATCTGCATAGTGATGTTCTACATCACTGGGCTGACTGCATTCTTGGCTTCTGTCTACCTGCGAGCTCCATCTCAGCACAATGACTGCCTGACTCTGTTTGCCCAAGGCAAAAGTCACTGCAATGTTTCCTACATCCCTCCTAGGACAGGCAGTGGAGACATGCTAAATCCTGTGTCACCACCTAGTGGTAGGTTCATAGAATGACTCCTGCCTTACACCTACTGCTACATGAGCCAGCATTGCAGGATGGCTGCATGGATGAGATATGGTACAACAGCGCCACCTGCAGGGCAGTAATCATAATGGCGGCTCATAGCAAAAGCATGGCAGGATATGGATGGCTTTCCCAGCTCTTATCTAATAGTAATTACAGTACAGTGGTACCTCGGTTTAATGGATTTTCTGGGATGTTTCGTATTGCAAAAAATTCGTAAACTGAAACGCTGTTTCCCATAGGAATGCATTGAAAAACACCTCCACACTCGACGCTATGTGCTACCCACTATTATTATTATACAGGATTTATACCCACAGACTCCAGCATGCAAGGGGGCAGCGCTATAAACCTCCCAGTGCAATGCATCCTGGGGAAACTTGCTTTGTATTGCAAAAAAAAATCGTAAACCGAGGCATTATTTTCAACGGATTTTCATTTGTAAACCGAAAATTATGTTAGAATAAAATAGTGCAGCGCTAAAGTGATAAATGGAGGTAAAAACAATATATAGTAAAATTAGATGTAAATTATGTTAACTGAGGCATTCGTAAACCGAGGTGCCACTGTATAAATTATATCTAAGAACAGGGACAAAGGGGCGGGGGTGTCATCATTGCCAGAAGGAGCAGCTTCACATGGAGAAAGTATTCAGCTTTCTCCTCCCTCCAGCCTGCAGGGGGTGGAAGAGAGTTCGGGCTGAGAACTCACCTCAGGAGGAATGAGGGTAGACTGTCCATCTTCCTCCCCTCCCCCCCTTGTCATATGACAGTTCACCTGACGGGAGGGGAGAAGGAGAAGCTGCCTCCATTCATGATTGTGTCATCTGTGAGCACAAGGGGAAGGGGAGGGGGGTAACTCTGATATATGGAGACACATGATGGGGACACTTAGATTTTTGGGGACACTCTGATGCATGGGGACACATGATGGGCATAGTTTAATGTATGGGGACGCTCAGAAGTATAGGGAACCTTGATGTATGGGAAGAACTGGTATATGGGAACACATGATGGGGACACACTGATGGATGGGGACTCATGATGGGGACATGCTGTTGTATGGGGATTCTCTGATGCATGGGGACAGCTGATGTATGGGGACACATGATGGGGATATTTTGATGTATGGGGATACTCTGATGTATGGGGAAACTCTGATTTATGGGGAAGATCTGATGTATGGGGACACTCTGATGTATGGGGGCACATGATGGGGACAGTATGGGGACACTCTGATGTTTGTGGACACCTGATTAATGGGGGCACCTGGTAGGGACACTCTAATTTATGGGGACATTCTAATGTATGGGGACACCTGATGTATGGTGACACTCTGATGTAAAGGAACACCTGATGCATGGAGACACTCTGCTGTATTTGGACACATGATGGGGATAGTTTGATGTATGGGGATACTCTGGAGTATGGGGACATTCTGATGTATGGAGATACATGTTTGGGGACACTCTGATGTATGGGACACATGATGGGGATAGTTTGATGCATGTGGATACTCTGATGTATAGGGAAGATCTGATGAATGGGAGAACATGATGGGGACACTATGATGGGGACACTCCAATGTATTGGGACAGCTAATGTATGGGGACACTCTGTATGGGGATACATGATGGGGATCCTCTGATGTATAGGGACACTCTAATGTCTGGGAATCCTCTGATGTATGTAGACACTCTGATGTATGGGGACACTCTGATGGGGACTCTGTGATGTATGGGAAAACTTTGATGTATAGGGACACTCTAAAGGGGAAACCCTGATGTATGAGGCCACATGATGTATAGGGACTCTGATGGTGACAGTGTGATGTATGGGGACACTCTAATGTCTGGGGATCCTCTGATGTATGGGGGCACATTGATGTATGGGAACACTCTGACGTAAGGGACCACTCTGATGTATAGGGACACTCTAATATATGGGGGCACTCTGATGTATGGGGAAACTCTGATGTATGGGGGTACTCTGATGTATAGGGGCATTCTGATGGGGACACTGTGATGTATGGGGAAACTCTGATGTATAGGGACACTCTAATGGGGACACATGATGTATGGGGACACTCTAATGTCTGGGAATCCTCTGATGTATGTAGACACTCTGATGTATGGGGACACTCTGATGGGGACTCTGTGATGTATGGGAAAACTCTGATGTATAGGGACACTCTAAAGGGGAAACCCTGATGTATGAGGACACATGATGTATAGGGACTCTGATGGCGACAATGTAATGTATGGGGACACTCTAAAGTCTGGGGATCCTCTGATGTATGGGGACACTCTGATGTATGGGGGCACTCTGATGTATGGGGCACTCTGATGTATGGGAACACTATGATGTATTGGGACACTCTGATGTATGGGGACAATATAATGGGGACACTTGATGTATGGGGACACTCTGATGGGAGTGGCTTAGTGTCGGTCTATTAATTTCTATGGATCCATGTAGGTGGCTCCTTAGAACCCTACAAGGGAAAGGAGCCATCCTCAATCTTGATTTCACAGCCAGCACTGGGGTGACTATTTGATAGAGATATAAAGTAAAACTTGACAGTATAAAGAAGCAGTATACCCAGTAAGGTATTTCAGCAACACATGAAAAGAAGACAAAAGCATCCTTTAATATCCCTTTAACAGGGGGTAATACACTATTATTTGTGTTAGTTGTAGCTAACTTTAAATTTTGCTACATTCCTGAGAGTGGGTAAAACCACACATGGATGAGCAGGCTGAGTGATTAAAAGGAGAGTGGATTTTAACCCCAGTATAGCCTAATTGAGTGGATTTTTACCCCATAAGCCTAATTGAACAAGCTGAAGGTAGAAGCTGATTGGCTACCATGCACAGCTGCACCAGATACTGTATGCACCAGTTTTGGTAAATCTTCCTTGGACTATTCATCACTGCACAATATACAGTTGTGACCAAAATTATTCAACCCCCACTGAAATTGAGTGTTTTGGCCAGTTTGACATTGCTTTTGATCATTCAGTCATCTTGCTTACATTTACATTAAAGAGGCACTTGTAGGTCAGACAAATATAACATAACAGTTATAATGAAATAACCACAAATGTCTTTTCTGTGCTCACAGCATTATCAGTTTTATTCAACCCCCAAGTGACATTCAATCTTAGTACTTAGTACAGCATCCTTTTACAGTTATAACAGCTTTTAAACGTGAAGCATAGCTTGACACAAGTGTCTTGCAGCGATCTACGGGTATCTTCGCCCATTCTTCATGGGCAAAGGCCTCCAGTTCAGTCACATTCTTAGGCTTGCGCACTGCAACTGCTTTCTTTAAGTCCCACCAGAGGTTCTCAATCGGATTTAAGTCTGGTGACTGCGATGGCCACTCCAAAATGTTCCAGCCTTTCCTCTGCAACCATGCTCTAGTGGACTTGGAGGTATGCTTGGGATCATTGTCCTGTTGAAAGGTCCAACGTCTCCCAAGCCTCAGGTGTGTGACGGACTGCATCACGTTTCCATCCAATATCTCCTGGTACTGAAGAGAATTCATGGTACCTTGCACACGCTGAAGCTTCCCTGTACCTGCAGAAGCAAAACAGCCCCAAAGCATGATTGACCCTCCACCATGCTTCACAGTAGGCAAGGTGTTCTTTTCATCATAGGCCTTGTTCTTCCTCCTCCAAACATAGCGTTGATCCATGGGCCCAAACAGTTCTAATTTTGTTTCATCAGTCCACAGAACACTATCCCACAACTTTT